>NW_007726310.1:609271-633612 GCF_000696425.1 Galeopterus variegatus | reverse complement strand
CGGCCCCGCCCCGAGGAGGCGGGGCCTCGGGGCGGGGCCGACGCACCTGCCGCCTGCACCTGCCACGTCCTGGCGTCTCCGCTGCCCGCTGCCCCGACGTGCTCCGTGCGCGGAGGGCGCGTTGTGTGGCCGGCAGGGTGCGCTCCGAGCTAGGCCACAGGCCCCGCCCGGCCTCGGGGCGCCTCGTGTCGCCCGGGAGCCTGGGCTAAATCCCTGGACTGCTTCTGGCAAGTAAAACTGTCGGGGTGGAGTTGAGAGGGAGCAAGAATGGAATGAACCGTATCCACGAGGCTCCCTCCCGCCTCTTCTTCAGATCTTTACTCAGATGCCTCCCGATGAATGACCATCCGCAGGGACCATCCCTGTCCACCCTACCTGAAGTTGCAACCCCTTTCCCCTAAGACTCATGCACTCCCCTTCCCTGCTTTATTTTTCTCCATCGCGTTTATCACTATGAAATACACACATGCTGGGTATTTTATGTATTTATCTTGTATTTCATATATTTATCTTGTTTCTTTTGTCTCCATCAGAATCGAAGCACCTGGAAGGCAGGTATTTTTGTGTCCAGGGCCCAGAAATATTTCACTGAACTCGAGCTGCCTCTGGAAGAGGCCTGAACTTGGGTGACAATTTTCTTCAGCTGGGACAATCCCCAAAGAGGGCTGACAGCTGAGGGCAGTTGTCTGGTGGCACTCTCAGCAGTCCATCAGGATAGCGCACCCCAGCCTCCGTAACAGTATGTATGTACTGGAATGTTTTAGTCTACAGCAAAGGGTGGTCAATTGCCCTGCTTGGGGGTGCACACTCCAGAAGTGGTTAGGTAGCATTTAGTCAAAACTAATACAGGCACTTGGACAGTCTTAGGTCAATAGAAGTGGCTTCATTAATTAGCATAATAGAGGATTCTTCAAAAAGCTCATGGAAAAATAGAATTGAAAGATAATTTGAATCTTTCCATGAATTTTGAAGGCTTTAGTAGATGTTAGAGTTTTTCACCGGCAAAATTAGTGGTGTCCAAGTCATGCGGATTGAGTATAGTCTTTTTTTTTTTTTTTTCCTTTTTGTCTTTTTTCGTGACCGGTAACGGGATCGCAACCCTCGGTGTTGCGCCCGCACCCCACTCAACCAGTGAGCGGATCGGTCTCTATATGGGATCCGAACCCTTGGCGGGAGCACCGCCATCTACCGAGTGCGCCACCGGGCCGGCCCGAGTATAGTCTTTTTTTGGAGGCATTTCCCCTCTTGTTTGAACAGAGCATGTGGATTTGCATATTCCGGTAGACCAAATCCTTTGGAAGGGGGCTGTGGGCTTTGTTCCAAAATGGTCCAGCTTCCAGCTGTTGATTCAGTAAACTTTTTGTACAAGGTTTGCTCAGAGCACCTAATTTGGCTGGGGGTGTGGACGGGCTGGAGGATGGGGGCTTCTTGCCTTCATATGTCTGTGTGTGTAACAAAATTCAGTCTACAACTTGTTTCCATTGTAAACTGGTAGAGAGTTTGTTGGGGAGGAAGCCCAGAGCCTTTACCTAAACTTAACAACTGGTTAACTCTGCAAGCGTTTACTTAAAAACTTAATGATTGTGCATGCTCAAGTTGGTAGGAATCAGTTTACATCACCTCAATGGCAGAAAAAAATAAAATCTAGCCCCCTCCAGATAAACTCATTCAAAGTCAGTGATACCGCGATCATTTCAGGTTTAAAACCACCACAGTCAAGTTGAAGACTGTCCCTTAGTTGCTCTCCTCCCTGGGTTCTGCTGCGGGCAGCATCAGTGGAGGACATCTTATTTGTCTACTTCTCCATCTGTCCTGGGCTCATCGCCACTGGGAGGCAGGCACTCTGCCATGCTGGTCTGCACATCCGGTCACACTTCTGTCCCTTTCCCTTTGAGTCACCTTGGGCTTGTCTGCTTTCAGCTACCTGAGAAAAGCTTTGCCTGCTTCCTGTGCCCCCATGGGGACAGGAAAGGCAATGCTCACCAGTAAGGCCAGGGGCTGCTGCTGATGTGGCAGGATAAGGACTCTCTCTAAGGCAGCCCCTCTTACACTCTTCTGCTTGGCATTGAGAATGTGCTCTGGGACTTGCCCTCACTCTCAGGGCAACAAGACCACAAGTGAAGTGCCCAAACTTATAGGGATCTTCCTATGACTGCCACTACCACTGTCACCCCTACCATCCCCTGGGACTCTGTCCAGGTGACAGGGATGGACTCAAGTCCAAGCCTCGGTGTTTTCTCTGTTGCTTTCTTCTGCATCCCACACCTAGTACTGGGGGTGAGGAAACTGGAGTGGTGTCCTTGATCTTTCCTATTTTACACCTGGATGTAAGTTTTTGAACTCAGAAGCCAAGAATTTTGATGTCTTTAGTGTCTGGCTCCTCGGAAATGTCTTTGTATTCCCTCCTCTGTATGTCCCTCCTTTTGGGACGATACTGTCCAGGAGAGTCCCTAAGTTCATGAAGATGAGGAGAGGAAGGGGCAGGGAGACAGAACACACCAGTAAAAACTCTTACCTGGCCTAAGTAGGTTCATTGGGTTCTTTTAAGTACTGCCCCCAACTTTAATTAAAATACAAATATTGCTGGGTATTGGATGAAAGCAGAAACACTTTAGTGTGCATTTATTGAATCTGACATTTTTTTTCTCAACTGGGGGAGACCCCTGCCTGGGAGTGGGTGGGGTGGGCACACACGGGAGGGGAGAAGACTGAGGAGGGAGACAGTACAGTTGTCTTGACCTACTTCCCATGTGCTTGAGGCCACAGGGCCCTGGACCAAACAGCAGCTCTGACTCTGGTTTCAGGGTGGGGTGGGGAGCTTGAGCAGGAGAAGAAGTGGGAGAAGTGGGGACTGAAATACCCAAGGACAGGGACATGTGTGTGAGAAGCTGGGTGTGGGGTGCGTGCTCTTACACAGACTGAGCTTTGTCCACCCCCTCCATGGCAGGCTCCTGGTGCTCCCAGCCACTCGTTGGCTCCTGGTCCAGGCCAGAAGCCACCCAGTGGAGTGACCTTGCTCCAGCTACTGGTGGAGTGTCTGGGGGTTGGTGGGGTAGTGTATCCTTCCTCCTGGGCCTGCTACTCTTGGACCCAGCTCTTCTGCTGCCCCGTGGGATCACTGGACGATGCCAGAGAAAGTGTTGATGGGCATCAGAAGAGGTTTGGGCTTGGCTTTGGTCATTTCCATCTCCTTCTGTCCATGTGAATTGACCCATGACTCCCTGGACTTCTGGACCCTGGAACATGGCTCTGGACAGGGAGCAACCTCGAATCTGTGGATGGGGAGAGGCCAGTTCAGGTGACAAATCTCAGGGATCAAATCTGCCCAAGTCATTTGAAAGGTAGACCCATTATTATAGGGTATAAAGGAGGGGGCCTCGCAGAAGGACGAGGAAGAGGCGGGAGGAGAAAGAGTACCCTGGGCCTGGGGCTAATCAGCAGAGGAGCAGATGCCTGAGTCAAGTCACACAAGCACACTTCCCCAAGGGAAACCATTAAGGGGTGCAGAAGCCATAGAAGGTCAGCCTGTGTGGGAGGGACCGTGCCAGCAGGGCAGGTTGGGTTGGGAGGGCTGCAGGCTGAGTGTGCATTGGAATCTAGGGAAAACTTATAATCAGCTGCTGCCCAGTGTCGGTCATTCATTTGCGTCTTCCTGCATTTAAGTCACAGGGCAGTGGCTTAAGTCCATGCCCACCAGGGACACCTGCCTGGTCATAGGATCTGCTCCTGATAAGGTGTCCTGGCTAGAAGCTGGAGACAGCAGGAGCTGGCTCCTGCTTAGGTTTGCCCCAAGGGTCCTGGACACCTAGGGGTAGCAGGCCCAGCCTCACCTGACCACATCCCTGAAAGTGCGCCGATTGTCCTTGTCTAGCAACAATGTCAGCAGCCTCTGGTCCTGGCTCTGGATCTGGATATTGGCTGCCCGGAATGTATTCGTCACTGTCTGCAACAAAGAGACAGCTTATGTGAGTGTCACTTTCACTCAGCAGATGGCCCTGCCAGCATGTCTTACCCTGGAATCTGGTGTGTTTCTTTGGTCCAGCACACGGGGTCCTGAGCTCTCTTCCTGCAAGTGACTCTGAGCAGTGACAACCCTGCATAAATTGCTTCTAGGCCACCCTTGCCCTTGGATCTGCATTTCTTTTCCCAAGCTGCTGTCCTTAATTTTGAACACAAACTGGAATGCCATGGAGAGCCTGTTCTAGCCCAGGAATCTATGTGCCAGGTTATCAAGTTACCTGAGTCTGAGTGTTGGTCTATTCAACAAACATTTTCTGAGCTTCTCCTAAATGACAGGCTTGTTATTATGTGTGGTATTTGGGGGCATTTCAGGGGTTTTATAAGTCCTGACTCCAATTCTCAGTATTAAATTAGATACAGAATTATTTGCCTGAATCAGAGACAGAAGGTCTAGAAAGGATCCACAAACACCCAAGCCTCAGACCAGGCCAAAGGAAAGGAACCCGCAGGCATCCTTCTGACTGCTGACCTGAGGGGCTGCTCCAGAGAGGTCCCCTCCCATTGGGCAGAGAACTTGGAGCATCCTAGGTTCCAGACAGGGCTTTCAAGGGGCTTTTCTGGGTCACCGGCCACAAGCAGATAAGCTCTGGGTAATTTACAGCCACAGAACACTGGAGTTGCTTGACGCCTTGGAGTCCATTCAAGTGTTCATAACCCTGGCTGCTCATAAAGATCACCGTTCAAAAACATAAAATTAGAGATTCCAGTTTAAGTGGTCTGGAGTCAAGCCCAGCATGGGCATTTTTTAAAAAGCTCCCTGATGTAGGCAGGGCTGACAGCCACTTAGTTAATCCAGCATCTCATCGTCACATCACAGAGCCCGATCAGCAGCCTAAACTGCAGGGTCAAGAATGTCTGGGCGAAGGGTCCCCCCACTTTCCTTCTGTGTCCTCACCAAAAATTACAGAGTTTTGACCGCTCTATGTTGTTATCCAGAACAGTGAAAAAAACTGGCCCCAGCCCTGAGCTAAATGTCTGAAACCCTCGTATAAACTCCACACCCTTACCCCCTGGGTGGAACACCCCTTCCTCTCGCTACCTGTCGGGAGGATACGCTGCAGTGCTCTGTATGTAAATTCCCCGAGGAAATGCTGATCACCCTGGCATTTAGTGCTGCTTTCTCTGGAATCCCAACCGGCCCCATCTCAGGACAGTCTGGGGTGCTCCCTTGCGGCAGCTCTCTCTTTTGGGGTGATTCCAGCTGTGAGTTCGGTGGGACAAAACACCAGGCATTTCAGGTGAACTTTTGTGGGGCTGGGGGTAGGCGAGCCAGAAGTCTGTGGGCAGAGTGTGCAAGGGTCTCTCCGGAGGAGGGCTGAGAGCAGTCTCTAAGCCAGACTGCCCCGGTTCTAATCCTGGCTCTGCTACTTATTAGCTGTGCGACTTTGGGCGTATTTCTTAATCTCTCTGTGCTATTTAGAAAAAAATAGTAATCACAGCAACTACCTTTTAGGACTGTTGCGAAGATTAAATGAAACAGTATATGTTAAGTTCTTGGGACAGTGCCTGAGACATGGAAGAGTTCTTATTAGTGTTGGCTGTTTATTATTATTATTATTAATTATAATTTTCCAAGAAGGAGCCAAGCATGAGTAAAGGACTCAGTACGAACCCTCAGTCATCAGAGGGGCAGGGGAATGCACTGTGGATTCTTTCTCTTTCCCATTGGCCTCATAGGCCACCCCCACTCCTACCATCATCCTACCCTAGACGCCTGTGAGTAAAGACAGAAAGATGGACCAAAACCTCTGTAAGACAGGGGACATCCCATGACAGAGGGCAGCACACAGGGAGGTCCCCTGCTGTCAGCAGGACCTGTGGCAGCTTTGGTGCCCTGGAGCTCTCAGCCACGGTGGGCAGTTGTGGTCAAAGGGGCAGGCAGTGAAAGCTAGTGGGCACTGACTGGACAGCTAACTGGATGACTGCCAGTACTGGGATGCCATCTGCGACCTTCCAGAAATACCTGGTGAGACTGCAGGGGCTGAAGTCCTGCATGAGCTGGGGGATGGGAGGAAGCCAGGTGCGTGCAGTATGTGATAGTTAATGGGACCACACCTGAACTGACTGCACCTGGTGAGGGAAAGTCATAGTTCCCATAGGTGAGGAGACTGAGTCCAGAGGGATTGCATATGACCCGCTGACGGTCACACAGTGGTCAGTGTGGGGCCCAGCTCCCTGACTCCTGACTTGGTGCTCTTCCTCCTGCATCGGGGTGCCCGAGGTGTCTCAGCCTCCATGACCTGTCCATGGGGCTGGCCCCACCTCTAATCACACGCAGTCTGGGGCCTCCTCCCACCAGCCCACAGCGTAGGCAGATGCTTTCTGCTTCCTCTTTGTGGTCTGCATGCTTAGACTCTCCCTATCTGCTTGGCTTTGGCCCTTAAGAACCACAGGAGTCTTGGGTTTCAGTCTGTAAATGCAGCCATGGAGACCAGTGGAAAGGGCCAGATGCAGAATTTGCAAAGCGTCCCAGACTCAGCAAGATGAGCGGCTTGGTAAAATGCTAAATGCCTCCTGTTTTCTTTTCGTGGCTTCCTGTCTTCCACACCCCAGAGCCCCAACTCTTCTGTTCCTGCCTTATTTCCCACTACTCTTCTATATCAAACTTCCAATCCAGCCAAGGTCATATCTTTGCTGACCCTTCAACTCACCAAGCCAGCCACAGTGCTCTTGCCCATTCTGATCTCTGAGCCAGGAATACCTTCAGCTCACTGTGAACAACTTCCCCTTGCTGCTCAGTGTTTGTTATCCACCTGGGTTCCAGGAGGAAAGCACAGCTACTGGAATTTAACCACAGCAGTCGGTGCAGGAATAAAAGGGAACTTGCTGGAGTGATATGTTAGATTTTCGAAAAGCCCCTGACCAAGTTGTTTAAAGAGGTTATTAAAAACAGAAACCACAGTAAGGAACTGACTTTGAAAGAGGAAATACAGCATAAGGGTGAATAGACCCACCTTGGGGCTTAAACCTTAAATATCAGGCTGCCCTATAGAAAGGTAGGTTTCAGCTCAAGGCAGTAGATCTCTCAGGCAATCAGAGCTCTCCTACACTGAATGGGCTGCAACACAAAAAGTGAGCTTCTGGTTCTGAGATCTAGGATGAGATCAGGATGAGGTAGAGGATGGACTAGATGACTCAGTAAACATCTGGTGAGCCCCTACTGTGTGCCAGACACCACACTGAGTGCTAGGGGAAACGGAGGGCTAAGATGAGGGCCCTGAGCCCAGGGAGCTTGCAGGCCATTGACATACAAAGATCGTGCCATTTATAGTGTTGCAAATGCTTCCATGGCTGTGTCCCCAGGGTTCTGTGGGAGCACAAAAGTGGGGCACCTAGCTCTCCAGGAGTGGGGAAGAGGGGGTAGAGCATCAGGAAAAGCCTCCCAGGGAGATGACACCTGAGTCTCATCCTACAGGATAAGTAAGCGTCACAAAAAGAAGGTGGGGAAGAGGGAGTGAGGAATGGAGTTTCAAGCAAAGCTAACAGCATGAGCAAAGACACGGAGATGGCCAGGAACACTTCCAAACATCACAGTGGAAAGGGCTTGCAGGGAGTGGGCAGGGCTGAGGGTAGAGAGGGAGGGGCACCAAGCTATGAAACACCGAAGAGTTTTTCTGCCCTTGGAGAATGAGAAAAGACAGAGGGGTTTTAAGTATGAAGTGACATGTCAGAGTTCTGTTTTAAAAAGATGGCTCGGGCAGAAACAAGGAAGGCAGGCTTACAGAGCATCACAGTGGTGTCAGGGAGACCAGGTAGGAGGCTACTGCATTTGTCCAGGAAATGAAGATGGATGAAGGTCTGGACCTAGGGTGACCAACTTGTCCTGGCTCGCCTGGGACATTCTTGGTTTTAGCACTGAAAGTCCCAAGTCCAGGAACTCCCTTCAATCCCAGGCAAACTAGGACAGTTGGCCAACCTAGCTGGACCAGACCAAGAACGGAGAAATTTGAGAAGTGCTTGAAAAGGTGACCAACTTGTCCTGGCTTGCCTGGGACATTCTTGGTTTTAGCACTGAAAGTCCCAAGTCCAGGAACTCCCTTCAATCCCAGGCAAACTGGGACAGTTGGCCAACCTAGCTGGACCAGACCAAGAACGGAGAAATTTGAGAAGTGCTTGAAAGAGAAAACTAGCAGGACACGGGGAAGTGAGGAAGAGGAGGCAGGTTTCTGGCAGAAGTGATTGGTTAATGATGGGACCGTTAAATGAGAGATGTGATACAAGGAGGGGATGAAATAAAAACAACTGCTAACACCTACCTAGTGCCTACTCAGCCACACATGCCATGATCACTTCATCCTCACAACTGGATGAGGTAGGTAATGTTGTCCTCATTACAGCTGATAAACGGCAGAGCCAGGATCTGAACCCCGGCAGTCTGGCTCTAGAGAGCTCTTAACCATTCGAAGGTACTGGCTTTGCTTTTAAATATCTTGAGTTTGGGGTGTTGTGGGAGGACATCTGGCTCACGCATGTGGTTGAATGCAGGAGTCAGAAACTCAGGGCTGAATGTCAGAGCAGGAGGCACAGAGTTGGGAGCCCTTAACAAATTGGACTAAACCCTTGTAAGTGGATTTGATAGTCTGTTGAATGAGAAAAGTGGGCCATGAATAGAAGGTGAGAACAGCAGCGGTTTAAGGAACTGATTTAACTAAAAGAGGTCAGGGAAAGAGGCAAAAAGGTAATAATCAGACATGTAGAAGAAAAACTATAAGAAACTGGCATCTCAGAATTTATGGATTTAGGGTGTTTAAAGACCCAGAGAACAGGGCTTTAGTTCTGGTGGTGGAACTCACTCACAAATGACCAAAGGAATATAAAACTGGGGACATCTATGACAATGCTAGAAGCCAGCTTCACTGGAGTATTAACTTATAAATGTAATTGCAAATATATATACTTAAATGTAAAGGGAACCACTAATAGAAAAAGAAGTACATATAACTTCCAAATCATCCGAGGGGAATAAATGAGCAATTAAGATCTGAGCAATGCAGCAAAAAGAAACATACAAGACAGCAAAAAGCACGAAAACGAAACAGAACAGGAAGCACGATATAAAATGCAGAGTCAGGTCAAATAGCACATGAAGTTATTCTCCACGGATTAAATGCTCATTTGTTAAAAAAAAAATCCAAACAAATGTATTTTACAATTGTAGTTCCACAAAGAGACAGCAAAGATATAAAGGGAAAGAAATTATTTTAAAAATCATATTAGAAAATATCTCAGAGCTGAAAGATGCAAGTCTCCAGATTAAGGATGTCCATCAAAGGTCCAAAATAATGAAAAAAAAGATTCTACCAAGGTATCTTCCTGTGACATTTCAGAACCCTCTACGAAATGAAGTGTGTAAAGCTTCCGGAGAGAAAAAAACAAACAAAAAACCAATCACATGCAAAGACTGGGCATAAGAAGGCATCGTATTTCACAACAAGAACAGTATCAGAAACTAGAAGAAAATTCAGGTTCAAAGAAATTATGATAGAACCAACAAAATCAAAACCATAGTGGGAATGTCGAAAGACCTCTCCGAGTTTTGAGCAGATGAAATGGACAAAAAAATTTTTAAATTTGTATATTACACATGATAGAACCAACAAAATCAAAACCATAGTGGGAATGTCGACAGACCTCTCCGAGTTTTGAGCAGATGAAATGGACAAAAAAATTTTTAAATTTGTATATTACAGTAATATAATGTGTTTGATTTAATCATTAAACATCATACTTTGTACTCTACAGATAGAAAACACACGTACTTTTTTTAGATACCACAAGATATTAAAAAATTCTTCATGTACCGGGCAATGAAGAAAATGTCAATAAATTTTAAAGAAGTTGAAATTATGCAAGTCAGATGCTTTGGCTGTCCTGGGGCATTTGCTAAGCTCAGGAATCAAGGGGTTTGTGTTTCAATAGGCATGGGGGGACTGGAGACACGGTCTTGGGCCCACATAAAGCAGGGATTTGAATCTGAGATTCCCTTCGCGGACTCTTGAAGAGCACACTCTGAGTGAAAGACTAGATTAGAAAAAAGCCCTCAGCACAAATAGGAGACCACAGGGAATCTTGTCTGCTTTGGCTTTTGCTGAGCCAGAAAGATAAGTCTTTCCTGTAAATTCTTAGCTACAAGCCTGTCCTATTGTGGATTTGGGGTATACATTTATACTCTGCATGGTCTGAAAATTTCTAATCCAGAAATGAACTCAAACTATGGTCTTGAGCAGATAATGTTACCGGGGCACTTGGCAAGAACAAATACAGAATTTTCCTAGAAAGACAATTTTTCTACCCAGGTTTCCCAACAAATAAGAGCTCATAATTTAAGAAATATACAAGGAATTAAGCTGCCACGGGGCCAGTGAACCCAATAAACAGAAGGATTTGACTCCCAATAATTATAGATAATGAAATTACATAAATCAGACTATAAAATAAAACTGTTTAAAATGAATAAGTAAATAAAAGAAGGAATAAAACCACGAGAAAGGAACAACATACTACTAAATACACATGCCATTTTCATCCATTCTAAAACCATTTTCCCCGTATTTTAACATCTCTGAAATTAGGAAGTATTCTGCAAACAATGTGATAAGAAAGCATTGTTCATGGTTTAGGAAGCATCGTTTCTTTCTCAGTAGTATGATCCATCTTAAATTCGATGAGATTGGTGTTCAGACATATGTAATGTATAATCATATCAGAGGCAGAAATCATATATGAAATCACTTATATACAGAAATAAATTATAGATGGTGCTACATCAAAATATAAAGTTATTTAATGTTTTAAGAAAAACATTAAAAGACAAACTGGGAAAAGTATTTCCAAAACATATGACAAATAATGGGTTAATGTCCTCATATTATAAAGTAGGGACACCGCAGTATTCATATGGGATGAGAATAAGCAGGAAATACATAAATGAAGAAATAGAAATTATCTAGATATAAGAAATTATTCAACTTTACTAGTTAGTAATGAAAGAAATGCAAATTAAAATAATGAAAAGTTTAACAATCAAATTTGCAAAGATGAAAAAAATCAATCCATATGTTACTTGTGCTGTGATACTGGCACTCGAGTACAGTGAGATGGAACTTAGTATAGACTTTCTGGAGGACAATTTGACAAAGTATGTGAAAATCCCAAAATATGACGCCATCTGACGGAGCGACTTCACTCCTAGACATTTTTAAAAAAGGTATAACCATGATTTTTAGCACATTTCTATTACTAAGGATGTTCCCCACAGAATACTTATGATCGTGGAAAATGAAAATTTACTCTAATGTCTTCTGAGAAATAGTTAAATAGTTATACAGGCATGCAACCCTCATGTAATAGATATTTAATGAAATACATTTAATGACACAAAGCATAATTAATGACATAAACAAGGCCCCACCAATATAAACCAAGATATATTCATCAGGCTTTAGTATATATTTTTTTTGACCAGTAAGGGGATTGCAACCCTCGGCTCAGTGTTGTCTGCACCACGCTCAGCCAGTGAGCGCACCAGCCATCCCTATATAGGATCTGAACCCGTGGCCTCGGCGCCGCCAGCGCCGCACTCTCCTGAGTGAGCCACGGGGCCGGCCCTTTTTTTTTTTTTTTTTTTTTTTTTTTTTTTTTTTTTTTTTTTTTTTTGCTTTAGTATATTTTTGAGTAAAAACGTCAAGTTCCAGACCAGTATGTGCTGTAGCTATGTCAATTATGTGAAAATATACAGAAAAAAAGGCTGAAATTAATTTCAGATTAACACCTGAAAATGTTAATAGTCATCCTCTCCAGGTATAGGTACTACTGGTGAATTTGCTTTTTTGTCCGGTTTTTTTTCTTTTTGGTATTGTTTGAGATAAATAATAGCACTTTTGTTTATAGGTTAAGAAGTCATCCTAAAAAAAGATAAAGAAATATAAGGACTAAAAAGTGACCATTGATCTTGGCAACATGGAGGTGACTTTGTCACAGTGGGGTGGGCTGGAAGCAGATGGTCGTGGGCAGAAGAGTCACTGTTAAGGAACTGGATGCACTTCTAGAAGTATCTGTCAAGAAGCTTGACTGAGAAGGGAGGAAGGAGATACAGCAGGTAGTTGGGTCATGGTAGAGTTCTTTTGTTTTTTTTTTTTTTTTTTTTTAGGATGGAAAAGACCTGAGTATGTTTATAGATGAAGATGAAGGAGCCATGGAGAGGGAGAGGTCAAAGCAGTAGAAAAGAGAACTGCAGACAGACAAAGAGCCTGGAGGGGATGGACGAGGAGAGGACCAAGTGACTAAGGATCCCGGTGAGGTGCAAGGTCACGAGTCTGCTGTGGTCCTAATCAGTGAGGATGCAGGGTTTATTGCAGAAGCACTCAGCCACCTGGACACACAGACTGAGCAGGCAGCTTGATCTAAAGCGGAGTGTCTGGTGCAAGGGTGCTGTGGGCGTGAGAATGTGGCTCAGGCATAAGCATGGGGCTCTGAGGACAAGCTGAGCAGGCAAGTGTAGTCTGGAGAGGCTTCTGGAGAGGGAGAAGATGGGTGGGTCTTCTGTCTGTGTTAGTAAGTACCAACAGGGCAAAGGCGAGGGTGGGGGCAATGAGGTGGAAAGAGCAGGTTTGATCTGGTCTAAGGCTGGGCTGCTGTTTAGGACTCTGGCTGTTGCATAGTGCCCAGGGAGGACAGAACGTGGGTGCATTTTGTAGTTATCCAGGCATGTGTTAGGGCCTCAGACTGTCGGCAGATGGAGAGCAGGGTCTTAACTCTGAGAGCACCTCACTTTCACCAGCTGGTTCTCCATAATCCAAACAGACCACTGGAAAGCAGATTCTTTCCCATGGGAAGACCCACTTCAATAGCAATATTGAATATTGAAGAGCAAAGTCTAAGAAGTCAGTTCCCCTTTTTTGGAATACCCTCCTGTCTGGGCTCCCAGTCACCTACCCCGTTCCCATCCAGCTGTCCCCTTCTCCCATTCTACTCAGTACTTACAGAGAAGGACCTTCCTGCCAAGTTGGAGGACTTGGTGACCTCTGTCACGCTGACATTCAGACACATGTGGTCTGTAACAGGAGTGGCAGTCGAGGGGCAGTAAGGGGTCCCTGAAACTGAATGAGATGGGGGCAGTCTGTGAATGGGCTTCCAGGGAAGTAGGGGAGTTTTAGATTCTAGGTCCTAAGGAGACCTCCATGGATCCATCGTGTGGTCTGTAACAGGAGTGGCAGTCGAGGGGCAGTAAGGGGTCCCTGAAACTGAATGAGATGGGGGCAGTCTGTGAATGCGCTTCCAGGGAAGTAGGGGAGTTTTAGATTCTAGGTCCTAAGGAGACCTCCATGGATCCATCTTGCCCCTCACTCCCCGATTAAACCCTCTCCCACCACTTCTCAGCCCCCACTTCCTGATTCTGCCTTGGTCCTAACCAAGTTCCAGTTCCTTCCGGATCATCCATCTCCCTTCCCTGGCGATCCACACATTTTCTGCATCCTCAGGCCCAGCAGCCATCACCAACCCAAATCCCCACCCACCACCCTTCCTTCATCTCCTCCTGTGCCCCCTTTTCAAAGGAAGAAAGTTCTGCTGAACTTCCCTGCAGCTGTTGGGCACGCTAAGAATGTAAGGAACACCTAGCCCAGGGCATGGCGTAGGATGGAGGCACCAATGGGATTGGGAGGTCATTACTGCCAACAGGTCCAGAGTGTTTCTTTGACTTTCTTAAGAGTGTCTACTGTGTCAAAAATTGTTACTGTATAACTGCTGTCAGGCTTAATCCCACCCTGCCAACTTAAGAGGGTTCTTAAATGCAAATGATCTACTTAAAACAAAGATGGTTCTTAGATGTTTGTGCCTCTAAGGAGGGTTTTGGCATCACTGACCAGCTCTAATAGGGCTTAGAGTGGGGGGTGGGAGGGTGAGCATCTTGTGAAACACATAGGAGGAATAGAATTTTAACAATAAAAGCTAACATTTGTAGTTTACTAGATGCACACAAAAGAGCATCTATTTATCATCTCCATTTTAGAAATGGAAAAAAAAAAAAAAACACAAACCAGGTGGAGAGATCACAAATAACTTGTCCAAGGTCACACTGATGATAAGTGGCAAAGCTGGGGTTTGAACCTGCAGTCTCGACCCACTGCCCTGGAACGACCTCCGGGTTATGAGCTATTGCCAAAATCACATGTCTCCAAGGTGTTAAAGATCTACAAGAATGTCTTGCTGTGACAGAGTTTCATATGTCGTCCACAAATTCAACTTGCTTGGAAGCGATTTTATCAGGAAGTGATATTACTACTTGAGTTTCTTCTTTGTAGCAGATGCCAAGAAAATTGAGGAACTACGATGCCCATAGCAAACACAAATGCATTATAGACAGAGAGCTGTCGTAGTCGGAATGCTAGCAAAGCCACAGAGGATTTCAGAGCCTGAGCAATTGTAGCTGGACGGCAAGGGGCATCAGAGTCAGCTTCCCTATGAGCATTCCAGCCTGGCGAATGTGTATTTTCATTCTGTATTTCTTCTGGAATATTCTAAATTCATTTGTTCATTTTTTAAAACAAATTTTTGGGTTTAAAGTCGCACTTTATTTATTCGGCAAATGTTTATTGAGTATCTACCATGTGCCAGGCCCTGTGTTGGACACTGAGGATGAAGTGGTGAGTAAGATATATTTCCACCTGGTGAACCTTCCTGTTTGCTCTGAAATGATTCTCTACAAGCATCTGTGGGTAACATCCCTTAAGTCTAGCTTTTAAAATCTGGCAGTTTGGAGGAGGCAGTGTGGGGCGGTGGCGAGGAACACAGACTTCTAGGTGAGGATGCCTGGGTTGGAATCCCAGCTCTGACCCCTCCTCACGGAGGTGACCTTGGGTAAGTTATTCTCTTTGCTTCAGTTTCCTCTCCAGTAAAAACCTGCTTAATACAACTAACACCTGCCTCCTAGGGTTAGCATGCTAAGAGTTCATGTGTTAGCACAGAACACTGCCCGGCCTCTGGATGACTTTTCATTATTCCAGGAGACCAGGGATCTCACAATAAGATATTTATAATACTTATAATTTATTAAATGCCCATAAGTTGGTTTCTTTTATTATCTCTGGTTTTTTGGAATGACATTCAAAATCCAAAATTTCTGAGCAGAATGTAACTAGCCCTGCAGGCCCAATTCAGAGGCAGGAGGCCAACTGCAACCCTCCCTGGGGTCCCTCTGCCTTCCAGCCTGCAGAGGCCCAGGCCAGAGGCCAGTGCTAGGTGTGGGTTACTCTACAGTGAGCCGCCTGAGGGCAGAGACCATGTTTCCCCCAGGGCAGCCACCTGCACCCAGCCCTGGGCCTAGCTCGAGTCTGATAAGCGTGCAGGGACAGTGTGGGAGGCCTCCCTCCTCTGGCTCCCCCATCTCCTATCACTCGGTCCTCTCCCCTGCCCGCTGCCTAACTTCCCCCTTCCCGTCCCTTCTCTCTTTCTTTGCTCTGAGTTCCCAGCTCCGCACCTTCAGTGTCACTGGCTGGAATGGCCTTCAGGACCAGCCCAGTGGCCCGCAGGGAAATGGTGACCTCTCGGGGCCGGTGGCTGAGCAGGGCCTGGGGAGGGGGATTGAAGAACAGATGGGGGTCCTCGGGACGGGCCCCTCCTGACACCCATAGTCTTGTCTCTCTCTCTTGCTTTCCTCCCCTGCCCTAAGAGTCTTGCCTGTGTCACTAATGTCCCATAAGGGGCTAGTGGGTAGAGGCAGAAAGTAGCTCTAGCCCCAGAGAGCATGTTCAGCCTTCCAGAACCAAAGAAATAAATCTCCAGTGAAATCAGTTCAAGCATCTGGTCAGCTAGTGAAGAAGATATTTTTGAGCAAAGGGCATAGCCCTGTTGTTCCTTAAATCCCATCATCTCCTTGTCTGCATGTAAGGTCAGCCTTAACCCACCCATCCCTGCAAAACTCTCCTAAGGCAAGGAAACCCTGGGGCAGCTTTAGGAAAAGGGGCTGAAGTTTCCCTTGGCTGTGTCCACTCCCCAGCATGTCCCTGAGGCCTGCTTCCACCTCCTGTGCCTCCCGGCACCTGCTGCTGCACCCAGCACACTGACCTTCTGGTAGCACAGGGAGAGCTCAGCCCCCGGGCCCTCGGCCGCGCCTCTCCTCCTGGGTGAACAACCTTCTGCAGGGAGATGAGAGGCCTAAGGTGCGAGGCTCCACCTCACTGAGGGCCATGGCTGAGCGGCTGGATTTCCGCCTTTCCCGGGATGGAAAGGCAGCTCCGGGGGTGGGGGTGGGACAGGCTGCCTTACAGTCTGGGGGAGCTTGGAGGGAGCAAGGGCAGCAGAGGGGTGGGGTAGAGTGATGGAGCAGGGGTGGGCACAGGGTGGGGATCATTAGGTGAGAGGGGGAGGGAGAGAGTTTGGAAGAAGCTGGGTCGGGGTGAGCTTTGGAAACGGGGATGCTCACCTCTGGGGAATTTGGAATCTTGGACCTTCACCTTTAACTCAGTGAGGAAAATGTCCTCTGCAGGGTCTTGGCTTAAGTCACTGAAGAAGATCTGGAGAGAGGAAGGGAGGGAGGGGGGAGGCTTGGAGAAGGCTGCCCGCCCCCCGGCCCGAGCATGTGGATGGTTGGGAAAGTGTCCAGAAGCAGGCGGGCACCCCATGCACCTTGCCACTGCTAGATTCTGAGTGGCGTTATGTGACTGCCTGGGTCTGAATCTATCCATATCTATAGCAATATAATAGATTTACAAATAGTGGAAGAAACTATTACTGAAAACCCAAACTACCTGGTAACCTCTACTGTCTAATGGGGAGGGCAGGAGTGGGGGACAAAATTCACATCAGGGAGGGGTAATAAAACCTCTTGTAGACACAAGTAGGAGAGTGAGGGCCAGAGGAGAACTGAGTCCTTGGAGGTGCACAGAGAAGCCCGGGGCTGAGCGTGAGGGCTACTGAGAGCTGATCTGACCCTGGCAGGCAGGTGGAAATCTGGGAGGAGGGGAGCTCGGAGGGAAAGGGGGTGAAGGAGGGAGGGGAGGCCAGGTGTGGAGGTGGGAAGAGAAAGGGTGTCCAAACAACATGGAGGAATGGCCAAAGGTTTTTGAGAACAGGGAAATGGAAAGAAAATAGCAGCCCCTGAAAGCTGGGAGCCCAGCCCACGCTCACAGTGAGGCCATGGTGTCCTGTTGACCATAAACAATTTCACAGATGCCAACATTGTTAGGCAAGGTGACTGTGCGGCCGTGATGGATCGAGACAAAAACCAGGCCACTCCACGATCACGTCCAAACCCAGACAAGATCAGGAACATTGTGCAGGCATCCCCTGCCCTCCCAGCCCAGCAGATTTGAGTCACTGCTGATTCCTTAGCCTTTTCAGTAACAATTACTGAGACACCCAGTCATGGAATTGCTCCCGTGTCCAATCCAGAGCAACGTCCTGCCTTTTGCATCCCTCCCTGTAATCACCCAAGGCAAGCCCACCCCCCAGAATAAGGTCTTCCTCAGCCTCTCACCGAGACGCCCCGTGGGGCCCCCTGGTGGGCGTTCTCCCTCATCTCACCACGTCTGCAAACCCAGCTCTGAGCTGCCACCGCTGTGCTCCTGGTTGGCGGAAGGCCATTGACAGATGCCACATCTCTAATTTTAAGTTATTTGTGTTGCTGAGATGTTTACTCCCTTTGCCATCTTGAGAGGCCTTTTCATTGTTTGTTTTGTGTTGTTTTGTTTTGGATTTTGGAAATCAAAGAAAGGGCCTAAATCCCTCATTTATGTCAAAACCAGGAAGACAATAAAGAAAAGATCCACCACGGGACACAGTGAAGAACGAAAATGCAGCAGGATGGGAAACCAGAGGCAGAGGGGGCCAGGGGAAATTAGTCCTCAGGCGCTCATGGACATCTGGGGTGGGGCGGGTGCTGGGCCTTCCCCAGGACATGGGATTTCAGGAGCAGGGTGACCCTGACTGAATTCTGGGATGACATATCTATGTCCAAGCCTGTATCACAGTGGTGGCCGTGGGAATGTGAGTGGACAGACAGGAGCACAAAGGCATGAAGAAGCAGGGGCCGAGACCCCAGAGGGCTCAGGAGTTCCTGCAGTTGAGATCCTATTCCGCACTGAGCACTCTGGTAGCACGGGGCATCTGTCATCTCATTTAATCCTCCCAGCAACCCTAGGAAGTAGGTATCATCAGCGACCCTAGGAGGTAGGTATCATCAGTCTCAGGGACCTGGAAGTGCAGGCTCTGAGGTGTTAGGCAACTTGCCCAGGAACGCAAGTAGCAAATCTGGCATCCCATCCAGGTTCTTAACCAGGACGTGGGTCTCTTTTGTGTGCCTGCCCCCTCGCTCTCATCTCCCCATCCCTTTACGGTGCTGTTCTACTCATTGGGATTCTCTTAAGAACCCGATGGCAGGTGAAGATTAGTATTGCCTTTTCTAATATGGGGGAAATTAACTTTAGGGAGACGGAGGTGACCGTGATCACATGGTTAGTAAGTGGAGGAACCAGGATGCAAAGCCATGAATGTTTTACTACCCCCCATGGCCTTGAACTCCACACCCATTCTACCCAGCCAGTCCCCAGGAGCACAGTGACTCAGTCTCTAATTCACACATGCACGCACACACACACACATGCACGCGCGCACACACACACACACACACACTTAACAGCAGGTGATTCAAAGATGAACAAAATCCAGTCCCTCATCTGAAGGGCGCCTGGTTTTGGAGAGGAGCAATACACATCTGCAGGGACATTCCAATGTGGTGGGTGAAAGGCTAGTGCTGTGCCCAGAGCGTGACAGGAGCTCTGAGGAGCAGCTGAGCACGCAGCAGTCCAGCTGGGAGTGACAGGAATAGAGGGCGGGACGACTTTGCTGGAGGACAGGAGAGCTGCAGGGGTGACAGAGGGGACATGAGGTGGGGAGGAGGCATCCCAGGCCTCGGCACAGCATGAGCACTGGCTTGCAGGTGAGAGCATCAGGCGAGTGTGGAAAACCGAGACAGGAAGGGGCTGGCTGGCCAAGAGATGTGGAGATGTCCAAAGGCAGCAGAGGAGAACTGTCCAAGAGGCAAGAGGAGGACGAGGAGAGTGTCACAACAGCATCTCCAAAGGCAGCAGAGGAGAACTGTCCAAGAGGCAAGAGGAGGACGAGGAGAGTGTCACAACGGTCAGGGGGTGGGGTTGGCCTCACATGGGGGAGATATGTCCTTCCATTTCTGTAACTGGGACATGAGCATAGCCATTATATATCTAATTGTACTGACAAAGGAAACAAGCACAGTGGCCCTGGGGTGCAGTGCAGTGGAGAGGACCTGGGGCACAGGACCTGGCAGTTCGGAGGTCATTGATAAGACAGTCTTAGAAGAGCCAGCTTGCCATGGTTTGAGGGCAGGTGAGACACAGGGAGACAGAGGCGGTGAGACAGGCTGACCCAGGCCTCCGGCTCCAGGGTGGACGTGCCATGCATCTCCCCGGCCAGTGACTGTGTAGGGACAGGCACTGCCTCAGTCCTTTTCCTCAGTATTGGAAAAGGGAAGCTCTCTTTCCACTGGGGTTGCTAAGCTAGAAAATGTGGACCTGGGATGCTGGTGGGCATCTTGTCACCATGAGGAGAGCATGACAAGAAAAAGGGAGAAGTGTAGTCCTGAGGACACTGTCTGAGCTCTCAAATCCAGCTTTTCTGAAGCTGAATCAGCCTGAACTTTTCAGCAATGTGAACCAATGGATTTTCTTTCTTTTTTTAACCAGCTTTTGAAATTTCTGTTACTTGCTACTAAGAGTCCTCCCCAAAACAGAGAGAGACTGGGGAGATGGTGATCAAAGGAAACAAAATTTCAGTTAGATTAAGGAATAAGTTCAAGAGATCTATAGTATGGCATTGGTGACCGCAGGTAATAACAATGTATTGTATACTTGAAAATTGCTAAGCCAGTAGATTTGACAAGTATGTGAAGTAATGCACATGTTAATTAGCCCAATTTAGCCATTACACCATGTATACACATTTCAAAACAACATGGTGTACAGAATAAGTATATACATTTTTACTTGTCAATTAAAAGTGATATAGAGTCTTATGTAAGCAAAATCATGTTTGTTCTTTACTGAAAAAATAAAAACAGAATGTGAATTATTTTATAGTGCCTATTTCCTGTTGCTATATGTTACACATTGTAGTGCTGTTACATTACCTAGTATATTTTAATACTACCTGCCCAAACCCCTCTCAATCATGAATATCTTAAGTCAAATGTCTTATTTATTATGTGAATTACCAACCAAAAATTATCTCTCTGTGTGTGTGTGTGTGTGTGTGCGTGTGTGTGTGTGACATCATCTGGTAAACCTGTTCAATTGTGCACCAGAGATATATTCGGACATTTTGAATTAAAACATAACTTTAAAATATTCTTCAAACAAAACAAAACAGTAATCAGGGATGGAATTTTGCAAGTGAAGAGGTTAAAATGAGGAACTGGCCAAACCTGGGTGGGTGGAGGGGAGTGAGACTCCTTCCACCCCTGGTTGGGGATTTAGAATTCCAGCTGTACAGTTGCGCTGCCTGCACTGCCCCAGGACTCCAGCCACATGCCTACTGAGGCTGGGGCTTTAAGAGATTGGGTAGAATAAAGCCAGGCTGTAGGGGCGTGTTGGCTACTCCCTGTGGTCTGCAGTAAGAGCCACTAAGAAGAACAGTGTAAATAGAAGCTGGTCCATATTAGAGCAGAGACAGAAGAAAACACAGCCTTCTTAAAGAGGACCTTTATGCCTATATCAGCTGACAAAAGCTGGGTAGTCTTGGGAACTAAAGGATTTAAAAAGCCAAATTCTCTGCCACCATTTAATGCCAACAAAGGTATGGAGCTTGAAAACAAAGTAGGAGATAAGATTAAGACCTGGAAAAAGTCTAATCCTTGGTCTCTTCCCTCCCAAGCCCAGTTGCTATGCGCACCCTCCATGGGAAAATAAATGGGAACTTGACAGGCTCCAAAGGTTGTTTTGTTTGTGCCAGGTGACCAAGACGCAATGCCAGGGAGGGACAGGTGGAGGGGAGTGTGACCTGGAAAAAGTCTAATCCTTGGTCTCTTCCCTCCCAAGCCCAGTTGCTATGCGCACCCTCCATGGGAAAATAAATGGGAACTTGACCGGCTCCAAAGCTTGTTTTGTTTGTGCCAGGTGACCAAGACGCAATGCCAGGGAGGGACAGGTGGAGGGGAGTGGCTGACCAGGAAGCTGCAGAGGGAGGGATAGCGGACGGCTCATGGGCACAGACCGAGGGTTGGGATGGAACTGGAGGAGGTCCACGTCCACTGGAGAAGAGTCTGTGAAGTTGTCAGTGGCTGTAGGTGCATTTCTGGGTGTGGAAGGAAGTTTGGGGGGTCTCCAGGTTTCCCCAGTGGAGTGGGTGGAAAAGTCATTTGCTGAAGGGAAGGGCTTGAGGGAGGTGTTGAAGATGGGAACCCCATGGTTCCAGAGAAAGAGGGAGCCTGCCTAGGGGGCACTCATGAGGCTGGACGCCATGAGTGTGCAGAGGCCTCAAGCCCACGGGCTTCAGATTTGTTTTCCTGGGTGATGCTCGGAAGCCCTAGTTTAGCGAGAGGTAAGGCACGTTGTAGCTCTGCTCCGGGCTTGGGTTGTGCTGGGAGGGGAGAGAGTTGGAAAGAACGCAAAGGGGAGCCAGGACGGGGAAGAGAGGGGTTCAGATCGGAAACTGACTGGCAGGGAAGGAAGAGGCAGCAGAGGTGAGAGCAGTGAGAAAAAGGAAGGAGCCAGAGGTCTCCAGGAGGCTGAGGAGAGGTGTGTGGGAGAGAAGGTGACAGACCTCAGAGCCATGGCAATTTGTGACCTGAGAAGGGAAAACAGAGCTTAGGATTTCCAAGGTAAAGCAATTCCTGGCGATGACTTCCAAAGCAGCCTATCCTTGACTCCCAGTCTCTGCAGGGATCAAGGGCCAGGGAGAAGCTTTCCACGTAAAGAAGATCTACTTCTGCTTGGATTTGGGGTCTTAGAAGTTAATTTTTGTTGGATTCATTTGGAGACTAAGAAGATAAAGTTAACAACCAAGAGTGTCTGGGCATGTTTGTGATTGGCAGCCTGGTGACAGTGTTTCCCCAGAGCCATGGTGTTTAGGTTGTGGGGTCCTCGGGTCCAGCAGGCTGGCATGGTACCCTCGGAGCCCCTGGTGGGATGCTTACCTTGACCGTGTAGATCTGGAAGTAGATGGGTTGAGTGCCCATGCGAACATAGTAGGTGATGACATCCAGGATGAAGGGGTCCACAGTCCGGGATGTGTCCAAGGAGGGAGGCTATGGGGCAGACAGGAAATGTCTTCAGCCACCTCCCTCCAGGCCATATGGGAGTTGCCATTTTCTTAAGAGAGAAACTCCAGGGCCCCCATGTACTCTCTGCAATGACTAATCCAGCTGGTCCTTTAACACACTCCAAATCTTTCCCACCACCCCGTTTCAACTCTTTATCAAAATATCCCTGTCTAGAGCCCCATCTCCCTAGGGAGCCTAACAAATTTCAATTCCACAAAGACATACGGACAGATAGCAAGCACCTCTGTGTGTAAAGCATTGCTAGGTGCTTAGGGGAGACAAGATGCTTGAGAGTATAACTCATGAGGAAGGAGCCTGGACTGGATTCTAGGTTGCATTGGCTACCCCTTAGCCAGACAGCCTTGGGCAAGGTATTCAAACTCTTCAAGGTCTGAGTTTCTTTCTAGGGAAAATGAGAGGTTGAACCACATGATCTGATGTCTCTTTCGGCTCTGGTGGTCTCCAAATCTACTAATAAATTAATTAATGGTTACATGTTATTGGGAATGGATTTAGTGCATTTTCCTCCAGGGCCATCCCCAGCCCTATGTGATTATCAAGCATAATGATTGGGGTTTTCAGGCAAACTGAACAGAACATCTACATAGAATGTGATAGTACCAGAGTTTATCTCATCCAACTCATAACCAATCCTAAAAAATCTCTTCTGACTCTCACATCTGGTCCATTGAAATATTGTTCCCTTCAAAAAGGTTACACCAAGGAACTATGAGCTTATTCTGATAATGCCGTCATTGCTCACAATGTTTCCAGTCTCTTTATCTGAAAACGGCTTTTGGAGTTAGCATAAGGGCCATATAAATTATTAATTGTAAGGACAAGGGGAGCAGGGAAAACCCCAAATCATACATGTGTCCTAGCAGAGAAAAAAAGCTACCAACAAAGCAGCACCAATGAGTCCTGCATCAAATGTTCCTCCTGTAACATCCTCCAAGTTTTCAGAAAAAAAGCATTTTTATACCCAACTAAACAGCCTTTCATGTATATATAAAGACAGTTTCAGATAAGTTATAATTCAGAAAATGTGCACTTCCAAAACATCTTTGATTGAAAAATGTAAAAAGACATCCCAATCAATCGAGTGATAAAGCAAAATGGAGAGCTTTTGCATTATGTAAAATACATTATGTATTTTCATATATATTTTCAGTAAATACATTATGTGTTTTCACCACAATTTTAAAAACTAAAATAAATAAATAAATAAGTACAGATCAATAGCTTCCTTTTATACCAGCAGTAGCTACTACCCAAATATAATGGGGAAAAGATACCATTTACAACAGCAAGAAACATTATCAAATATGAGAAATAAATTTAGCAAGAAATGGGCAAAAGCTGTATGATGAAAACTATACAATTGTACTGAAGGATATACAAGAAGACTTTAATAAATGAAGAGGTATACCCCTCTCCCAGGGAGAGAAACCTACTATGCTAAAGATGCTAATTCTCTTCCAAATTTAAATCTAAATCCCAGTAAGATTTTTTAAAAAGCAACAAAACTTGATAGGAAATTCTAAATTTTATCAGGAAAGATACATAAATGAGCATAGTTTGAAAAGTTTTGGGAAAAAAAAGTAATGCAGTAGGTTTACCCTGACAGATACTAAAATACAAAAAATGCTAATGTGTGCAGAAATGAATAGATCAATGAGAGATGACAGATATCCATAAATAAACTCAAGCATAGGTAAGACATTAGTAAACGATAAAAGTGGAATGAAAAAAAGTAATGCAGTAGGTTTACCCTGACAGATACTAAAATACAAAAAATGCTAATGTGTGCAGAAATGAATAGATCAATGAGAGAAGACAGATATCCATAAATAAACTCAAGCATAGGTAAGACATTAGTAAACGATAAAAGTGGAATTTAGAATTGGTGAGGGGCAATATTTAAATGTTTGTTCCCTCCGAAACTCATGTTGAAACTTAACCTGCAATATAACAGTATTAAGAGATGGGACCTTTAAGAGGTAATTGGATCAATCCGTTAATGAAGTAATGG
>NW_007726310.1:606936-609029 GCF_000696425.1 Galeopterus variegatus | reverse complement strand
GACAGATATCCATAAATAAACTCAAGCATAGGTAAGACATTAGTAAACGATAAAAGTGGAATTTAGAATTGGTGAGGGGCAATATTTAAATGTTTGTTCCCTCCGAAACTCATGTTGAAACTTAACCTGCAATATAACAGTATTAAGAGATGGGACCTTTAAGAGGTAATTGGATCAATCCATTAATGAAGTAATGGGTTAATCGGTTATCATGAGAGTGGGTTAGTTATCATGAGAGTGGGACTGGTACAAAAGCCAGTTTGGGCTGGCTGGTTAGCTCAGTCGGTTAGAGTGTGGTGTTGATAACACCAAGGTCCAGGGTTTAATCCCTGTGCTGGCCAGCTGCCCCCCCCCACACACACAAAATAATAAATAAATAAAATAACTAAATAAATAAATAAATAACAAATAAGTTTTTAAAAAGCCAATTTGGCTCTTGCCCTGGCCCCTTTCCATGTGATGCCCTGCACCACCTTGGGACTCTGCAGAGAGTCCCGACCAGCAAGAAGACTTCCTGGCCTCCAGAACTGTAAGAAATAAATTTATTTGTTTTATAAATTACCCAGTCTCAGGTATTTAGTTATAGGTACAGAAAATGGACTGAGACAGGAAGCAAGATGTTTTATGCAATAAATAGCTTTAGGACAACTAGCTAAACATCTGGAAAAAGTAAAATTACATACCTCACACTAAATACTAGAATTAATTCCAGATGGGCTAATTATTTAAATGTAAAAATTGAGACACTGAAAGTTTAAAATAAATTATAAACAAATATTTGTTTAATCTTGGAGTGAAAGAGGTCTTTGAAAGCATGACTCCTAAGGCAGAAGCCATACAGAATAAAAATGCTATGCCTTACTACAGTGAAATGTTCAACTTCTGCAAGTCAAAAAACTGATAGGCAAATTACAAAGTGGAAAAAAAAAATGCCTGCAACATATGACAGCAAAAAGGGGAAGATTCTCTTAATATATAAAAGCTTTTCAAATCAGTAAAAGTACAAATTCCCTCCCCACCGCCTGCCAGGGTTGGGGTGTGGCAGTCTGGTCTGTGGTTAAGAGCATGTGCCCTGGAGTCGAGCTGCCTGGTTCCAAGTGAGACTCAACCACTCATTTTGTTACTTTGGGCAAGTGACCTAATCTCTTTGTGCCTCAGCTGCTTGATCTGTAACATGGGGAGATGACGACAGCAGCACCTGCCAACCAAAGCACCTGCCTCGCAGGGCTGCTGTGAGAATTAAATGAGCCAGTCCTCCCTTAAGTGCTTAGAACAGTGCCTGGCACTGGGTAAGTGCTCAGGAAACATCGGCTGTTACGATCACAGAAAAATGGTCACAGGAAGCTCACAGAAGAAGGGCTATAACTGGCCTACACGTTTATGAAAGAATATTGGACTTTGTCTTTTCCACAGTGCTCTCATCCAAAGTAGGTGTCTGGTAAGTGCTCTGAGGGAATGGAAAATGTCTAGCCGGTGGGGGGTTCTCTCTCGCATTCCTTTCCTGCCTCATCCCAACCCTGGGCCCCCTGGGGCTGACTCTTGAGGTCAAGGGCCAAGTACAATATCTGAAAATGGCCCCCTCCCAACCCCATCCCACCCTCTCTGCCCGTTCGGGCTCTTCCATCGCCCCCTCTGCCCAGACCCTGCGCCCTGCCTCCCCTCCCACTCTTGGGCCCTCGCTGTCCCTACCATCTCAGCCAGCTTGTGGATGGCGGGGCACAGGGTGTTGACGGTGCTCTCATACCAGGGGTCCATGCGGCCCAGGAATGCCGCCAGCTCTCCCAGCTTGGGCTGCCTGGATGCTACGGGCTCCTGGGGATAAGAGGGGCGGAGGCAGACCTGTCAGGCCCTCTCTCTGGCACTCTCTTCCTGGTCAGAGGGGCCCCAGGTACCATCAGCCTCATTTCCAGTTCTAGCAAACTAGCTTTGTGAATGTGGTCAAATGCTTTAACCTCTTGGGGCCTCGATTTTTGCAATACATGAAGACAAATTATTGTTCTGTTTTATAAACTCAGAAGAAGCAGGAATACCCTGTGCTGAGGGCCACTTGCCAGGGACAGTGAAAAATGATCACCAGCCTTGAAAGGGGTGAG
>NW_007726310.1:603811-606558 GCF_000696425.1 Galeopterus variegatus | reverse complement strand
TGTGCTGAGGGCCACTTGCCAGGGACAGTGAAAAATGATCACCAGCCTTGAAAGGGGTGAGCCCAGTATTGCTATGACTTTGCTGCTCCCTGGTGAGAAGTGGCATGTTCAATAGACAGGAAAACCTGCAAGTGTGGCCACATCACCCCCAGTAGGTCAGTAGCTTCCACTGTGTGAAATGTCCTTTGATGTGACCCCAGGAAGTGTGGCGTGTGTGAGTGGTGGGAACCTCATGTTTGAGGAGAAGCTCGCAACTAATTCTGTTACAAAACAACGTAAAAGCAGTGGTGGGCAGGCCGCCGCCATGAGAGAACCTATCTCTGGCCACATTCAGCCCCTAGAGCACCCGCCTGTGGCTTCTGAAACAGAAGACCCTGAGGTCTGTCCCAGCTCCACATTCTACAGATGGCGATTCTCGTCCTGAGCCAGCAGATGCAGGTATGCCCCTGCCCAGCACCCCTTCTCTGCCCAGACCCCTGCTCCTAGCCACCCCTCCATCCCTTCCCCGCATCCCCCTGGGCCGTCCCCTGTCCTGTCACCTCAGGCGCCAGCACGGGGATGTAGTAGAGCTGCAGGCTGAGGCGGGGGGTGAGGCAGAACTTCTGGGTCTCCCGTTTCCTGGCAACAGGCAGCAACGCATAGCAGGTAAGAGCAGGGGTTTTGGCTTCAGACAGACTTGGCTTGGCATCCTGACTCTGCTGTTTACTATCTCTTGACTTTGGGCAAATTAGGTCCTCTCTCCAAGCCTCTATTTTCCCATCTATAAAATGGGTACAGTAACTTCTCTCTCGCAGGGTGGTGATGAGGATTAATGGGCTGAGAAATACAAAGCAGTGAGCACGGTGCTCTGTGATGGCCACATGCAGGGCGCACAGCCAGGGTCCTCCCCCCATCCCACCCTGGCCTCTGCCTCCTGACTCTCTCTTGCCACTCCTTGATCCTTCACCAGCCCATGCCAGGCCCACCTGTGCCCCAACCAGCCTCAGTCCCCAACCACCCACCTCGGGACCCTACCTGAGCCTGTGGTAGGCCTGGGCCAGGCGCCCCAGCATCCTGTCATCCCCCAGCACCAGCACCCGGGCCGTGTGCAGCCGGGAGACACCAGGCAGCAGCTCCCCATCCCCGCTGGGCCTGCCCGTCCTCCGGTGCAGCCCCGGGGGCCCATCCCAGCTGCCAGGCATCAAGAAGTCTGGGGGCCACGCACGCTTTTTGATGCCCCCTTTGCGCTGCAGCCCGGCATGCTCCCCCTCAGGGATGCTGGGAGCAGGTAGCTCATCAGCCCCTGAAGGAAGGTCCCGCTCAATGCCACTGTCAGTGGACAGCACGGACACTCGGGCCCACTCCTGGTCTGGCTGGAAGCCCTGCAGATCCAAGGCCTCCAAGTTGGCACTGAGGTGCAGCTGGGATCGCGGGCGGAGGAAGAGCACCAGTTCCTTCCCTGGGACAGGAGAACAAGGGGACTGTCAGGGCAGAGAGGGCACACGAGGCTGGCAGGGCCCACCCCAGAAAAACATGAATTTTATGTGTCTCAGATACTGTTCAGCGGAACAGAAGCCCCATGGATGCTCTCCAAAGGAACAAAGGTCCTGTGATCAGCAAAGACCACGAACCCGGCACACTCCTGCCACGTCTAGCTGAGTTCCATTAGTAAACACCTGAAAGGCTCTGAGAAGTCCTGCAGTGCAGGAATCAGCGCAGCAGCAGCTCTGCACTAGCTGACCCTGGACGCTTCTTTTCATGCCCACTCGCCAGCGTCCTCCCAACACCCCACTCCCTGTAGCTTCCTCTAGAACAGATACTAGACCATCAGCTCCAGGAAAAACTCTCAGGCTTTTCTAATCCACGTTCATCTTATCACACATAAGGAGACTGAGGTCCAGAGAGAGATTTGAGTCCACATAGGGTGACTCAGCACGAGAAAGGAAGTGCCAGGACTTGAACCCAGCCCACCGGCCCGGCACTTCCCACCACAACCTGCTTCCTCGTCTCCCTTTCTCCCTTAAGAAGAGCTGGGGGGTGGGGGGGACAGGAGGCAGGACACCGGTGTGGAGGCAAAGTGTCAAGCTGAGTGTGTCTCTCTGGAAGGCCCCCCAGCTCCAGGAACCATGACTCTTTGTGCTTGCCTCCTTCTTGGGAACATGGTTGGCATCATCATGGGCACATGGCATGTTCTAGGCACATGAGACCAGTGGCTGATGCACCGAGCTGTTCCCACATGGGGAAAATGTGTTCTTCTGCATGTGCGGAAAGACTCAGGGAAGAATGAGCACATGCACAGACACGCAGACACATACACACACGTACAGACACACAGACACACAGATAATACACAGACACATAGACACACGTACAGACACACAGACACACAGATAATGCACGGACACACAGACACACAGACACACGTACAGACACACAGATAATGCACAGACACATAGACACATACACACACATACAGACACACAGATAATGCACGGACACACAGACACATAGACACATGCACACACATAGACACACAGAAATACACACACACACAAAGACACACACATGTACAGACACACATACAGACATGCACAGGCATACAGACACATACACACACACAGAAACAGACACACACATAGACACACAGAAACATACAGACACACACATGCACAGACACATGGACACGCACAGACACGCACAGAGACATACATATAAGGCCACACACCCACAGACACCACTGTTTCCAGCCTCTCACAGAGGAGGTCAAA
>NW_007726310.1:596095-603754 GCF_000696425.1 Galeopterus variegatus | reverse complement strand
ACATATAAGGCCACACACCCACAGACACCACTGTTTCCAGCCTCTCACAGAGGAGGTCAAAGGCACAGACACGTACAGAGCTGCTCCTCGTCAGTCCACAGGTGGAAGGTGATGTAGGGGCTGGGCAGCGGGGTGCTCGGTGGCCGGTCTTGGAGAGGGTCACCTGCAGAGAGCAGCAGCTGTGGAGAGATTCTCCTCTGCCCTCCCACTCTGCCGGCTCCCACCTGGGGGCCTAGAGGGGGCAGGGCCTCCCCCCAACATCTGGCCTGTGGTGTCTCCATCCACCTCCGTGCCACCAGCCCATCCAGGGCCCAGCGCTGCTGCTGTCACCTCCCTGCCCAAGGGTGCTGGCGGCTCTGTGTCTTGCAGACCTCCTAGTGCAGCCTGTAGAACCCTCAGAAACCAGCTCAGGAAGCCTTTTCCAGCTCTTCTCCCACCGTTGCTGTCCTCCCAGCCCTGTGCTGCAGCCACGCTGGTTTTCCCTCTGTTCTTTAAATGCCTTGCCTATGCCCCAGAGGAGGCAGGAAAGACCTGTTTGCTCAGGGCCACTTCCAGCCACTTGCACACGGTAGACACTCAATGGACATTTGCTCCTGTCGGTGATGCTGAAGAAGCTTCCTCAGCAGAGTGCTAAGGGCAGCAGGAACCCCGGGCATTCCAGGGGACAGACTGGGGCCAGCCCCTCTTCCTGCTCCTCCTCTAGAAGCCTTCCTGACGGCCTCCAGCGGTCCACGGTGGTCATTCCCTCCGAGCAGACCTTATTGTCTGCACATTGGGCACACCTAATGTGTGGCCTTAGCATTTGGCTCTTGCATTCCTGTTTAATTTCTAGGTAGCCATGGCTCCCTCCCTAATGAGTGGAGCTGCAAGCTTCCTTAGGGGAGAGCAACCAGTGTTCACTGAGCACTTGCTACCTGCCAGGCTCTGTTATTTTCACCTGTCACCTATTGTAATCATCTCTCTGGATCCTGCCAATGACCCTGGGCAACAGGTAAGTTATTATCCTCAAATTACAGGGGAGGAGTTGGGGTTAAGTAACTGGCCCAAGGTCACACAGTAAGTAGAAAAGTCAGGACTTGAACCCAGGCAGCCCAGCTCCAGAGTCCATGCTCTCACCCATGACACTGTGTTTAGGACTACTGTCCAGTGCTGCTCCCTATAGCCACAGGGGCTCAACAGGGGTGCTGGTTGGTCATTAAGATACACAGGGCAAGTATGGGTGGGAGACAGGTGCCCCCCAGATGTGGAGTGGATGACGGGGACGACCCAGATGGTCTTGCCTGGTCCATGCAGACTTACTGCAGGAGTTAGCAAGGGGAGAAAAGCCAGACTGGCTCCAGGTTTTGTCCCCCTTTCAGGAGGAGGAAGGCTTCATGAGCAACCATAAAAAATTTTAAAGCAAAACGAACAGAAAACTGAGAAGCTGCAGTCTTTAGGCAGGGACTGTCCCACATGCCTCACCCCGACTTCTGCAGCTTCCACCCAATCTGCTGCCAAGTTCAAACCCTGGGGCTGGCATGCTGACCTCTGATGGTGGTTTCCAGTCCTTAACCCCATGCCTTGTAACTATGGGTGCACAATCAGTGACTGTGTGTTCTAGGACATGCAGGCTGGTACATTCCCTGGGTACTTTGGGCTACCACGAAACAGGACACAAATCAGAACTGTCCTACAACAGCCAAGAAATACATATTCCAGGACATTTCTCTGGGCTATTTCAGATTTCCCCCTCCACATGGGGCTTGCTTCCCATCAAAGTGTGACATTATTTTATAAACATGCAAATAGAAAGGAAGTGTGTGAAATAAAAACCCGTGACGCCAGATGTAAATGATGTTGGCCCACCTGCTATTTTAGATGCTCCGTAGATGGTCTTTGGACAATCTCATCCTTTGGTTACTACAGCAGAGAGCTGGACAGCACATCTGATTCTTGGCTCTGCCACTTACTAGCTGGGTGATCCTGGGCAACATTTTTAACCTCTTTCTAACTCACATCCTCTGTAGGATGGGGGTAATAGTTTCTAGCTCATAAGTTTACCGTGAGGATTGATTTAATACTTGTATATGTAATATATTTAAATACATATATAAAGTGCTTAGAACAGCAACCTGGGTATAGTAGGTGCTTTGTAGGTGTCGGCTGTTATCACAACCAAATTACCCACCTTCTCGGCCCCTGTCCTTCCAAGCCCCTGGGCTGCTCCTAGCAGCGGCCAGGTATCCGGCGCCTTTCGAAGCACGGACTCCAGGCAGGCTCGGCGCTGCTCTCTGGCGCACCCTGCGGTCCGCTGTCCTAGCCTGGCCCTGGGCCGAGTCCCCCATCCGGCCTCCCGCCGCTTACCTCCGCAGCGCCCCCTCGTGGCCGCCGCCGGCCCCAGCAGCGAGCAGTAAATCTCCTCCAGCCTCTCCAGGTGTCCCGCCCGGCTCGGGGTGGCCTCGCTGGCCATCTGCTCCACGGCTGCCACCACGGCGTGGAAATAGCGCTCCAGGGAGCGGCGGGGGCTGGCCTGTCGGGCAGGGGCATAAGAGCCTGGGTTCCGGCCTAGCACCCACCCACCCCAGCTTCTATGCCAAGTCTGCAGGGCAATGGCAGCCCAGCGTGGCACCTCCTCTCTACCGCTGGGGACTGGACGGGGGCTTCCTGCGAAGGCTGCAGATGGTGGCGAATCCCAGATGGGGCAGAACAAGCAGGGGACGGCTGAACCCTTGAGGGCACTCTCTCTTTTGTAATGGCAGGACCACAGCCCTTAGTCATAGCAGCTTAGAACCTTAGCTGTCATCCAATCCAGCCTTGGTCACCCCACGGAAAGGTCACCTCTGACGGGCAGCAGTCCTCTTCCACCCAAGATGTCCAGCATGTGGTGCCAACCCTTAGCCAGAAAATCTCTAACCTACTGGATCTCTTGGGTGTGTACAGGGACTGAGGCTGAGTCAGAGAGAAAAGCTAGGAAATAAGTATTGGAAACAGCCTAAATGCTCGACAACAGGAACAGGGATTGGTTAAATAACAGCACATTTGGGCCGGCCCGGTGGCGCACTGGAAAGTGCGCCGCTTGGGAAGCGCGGGAGCGCCCGAGGGTTCGGATCCCACATGGACCGGTTCCTGCTCACTGGCTGAGCGAGGCGCGGGGGCAACGCCGAGGGTTGCAATCCCGTTGCCGGTCCCCGGTCCGGTACGGGGGCAACACTGAGGGTTGCGATCCGTTGCCGGACACGGAAAGAGACAAAAAAAGACACACAAAAAAAAATAACAGCACATTTATAAGAGAGAATGTTGTGCAACCACTAGAAGTGCTTACTTTCCAAGGAAAATATTTTCATATGGCATATTTACAATGGCACTGGAAAATAAATATATATATATATGCATGCCTACCTATGTAGTATATAAAACTATTTACAGAATTTGACATCTCAATTTGTTAAAAAAGGAGTGTGTGGGGGGTGTTAATGTTGAAGTCTGGAAGGTAATTGAATATAAGCCTGACATCAGATAGATCTGGGTTCAAATCCTGCTCAGTCACTTTGCATCTGTGAGACCGTGAGTAGGTTATCAACTTCTCTGCGCCTTAGTATCCCTATTTGTAAATGTAGATGATTATTGTATCTATTTCACAATGTTGTTGGGAGAATTTCAAAATGTGATAGATGTAAAGTGTTTAAACACAGTGCCTAGAACACAACAGATGTTCAATAAACAGTGACCATTATAATTATTATCGCCATTGTTATTAAGGAAATATACTAAAATGTTAATTGCTATTATGTCTGGGTCGAGGGGTTATGAGTGATTTTTAAATTTTCTTCTTTTGCTTTTCTGCGTTTTTCAGATTAGCCCTAGTAAACATTCATTTTTTTATTTATGGGGCAAAGGTGATATGAAACAGGTGACAGGGAAGAATAGAGTGGGCAGTTGTGCAGGGACCTGGGCTGGAACCGACGAGAGGCTGGGGTGGTGTAATTACCTGCAGCTTCCTGTGCAGAGCACCCGCCTGGCAGGCCCCCCCCAGAGCTGACTGCAGGGCATGGGAGACCACGTGGCGCATGCAGGCCTCCGGCGTCTGCTGCACCTGGGCTGCCTCTATCTCCAGCAGCAGGGCACTGCACACGGAGGCAGATACCAGCTCAGGATCCACGAAGAGGAACACTCTGAGGGCAGAGGTGGGTGGAAGGAGGGACCAGGTAATGAAGATGATGACTGGGCGAGGGGCCACTGAATGGATACCCTCAGAGCTGTTCAGCACCCCCACTCCCACCCCAAGTTAGTTAATCCTCTAAAAAGAGGAGCCTCAAATGTGAAAGTCTGTAGGTGGAAGGACGATAAGGAGTGGTGGAGACTGTGGCAAACAAGAGCATGCACAGCCCTTGTGGCGGGGCAGCTCTAGTTCACTGTCTTCACACAGGAAAGAAGGTCTAGTCCTTTGTCTAAGTAGGTTCCAATCTAAATCCTGCTTCTTCCCTCAGCATGCCGGACCAGTGACCAAGTCACCCTCTGGGAGGGACTCTAAATCCTTCCCGCCAGAATTGGAGATCTGAACCCTGAATGAATCTCATCTTTTCTTATCACTCTTATCATGACACCAGAAAACAAGCCTCCCCCTCTCTCTCCTTCTCACTCAGCTCTGTTGTCCCCACCTCTCCAGCACTAGTTCCTCTGGGTCCCCTTCACCTCCCTGCATCCTTCATAAACACAGCACTGCAAGCCTCATACTCAAGCTGTGCCTTTCAGTGCCAAGTCAGCAGAGGGACCTATAGAAAAGGGATGTGTGCACCCCCAACTTCATCACCCCTCTCCCCAGCATGAACAGTGGACATGTCCTCAGTGTTACCTAAAGGGCTGGGCACACCCACATGAAAGCCCCCAGATTTCATCGTGTGCTTGTGGCCCAAACCCCCTCCACTATGGATGTTCTGGAGCCACCTCTGGATACCTGGTTGGTTTGATGCTGCATCATGGCCAAGGGCAGGACGGAGATGGAACAACACAACTCCAGTGCAAGCAGGGGCCATGTTCACCCTCTGCATGTAAGCAGGGTAGCTCTGAGTCCAGTCCAAGAAGAAAGACCTATCCTGCTTGCAGTGGTCTCCAGAAAAAGATAAGGTCCACCCACCCTTGAACTGCAAACATACTCCACTGCTGGGCAAATGTCATGGATGGAATGCTCTGCTAGGGGTCTTCTCCATCCAGTCCCCTCTTGTCATCCTGCCAGTGAGCAGCTACAGTCCCCAACACCTTGAGGGGGCTGAGGGAAGCAACCTTTCTGGGGCCACTCACCTCTCCTGGTAGGGGTACAGTTCATTCATCAAGTTCTGTTCAGCAATGACCATCCTTTGGTACAGCGTCCCTGCAAACCAGACCACTTAAGCCAACTAGCCCCTGAGTCTCTGACTCCCACTCCCCACCTTCCTGCAGAAGGAGCTGAGACTTTCAAGCTCCCCAGCATCCTGGAGAAAAAGGCAAGACCTTGAGCAGCACTGGAGTTGTATTGTGGGTGACCAAGATGCCCAGCAGCTTGTACCTGGGACGGCTGTCTCAGTTTTCAGTCTTATAGCGTAGTCCAAGGCGACCGTGCAGTAGGGGGTGGGCAGCGTCAGTAACCTCGTGCAGAAGGTGTAGGTTCTCTGGTAGAGCTCCTCTGTGATGCCTGTGGCCTGGGTAAGAGGGAATAGTTGGGGGTGCACAGAGCCCTAGGTCATGATGGCTCCTGGGTGGTGTGGGAAAGGAGGAAGATCAGGCCAACAGCCAGACCTGGGCTCACAGCTCACTCCCAGATTCACACCTTCCAGCCTCCTCTCCCAGCACCTGTAAGACATCCCTTTAACCAACTCACCAGGATGGAAATTCATCGCATCCTGTTATGCCAGCAAGTCAACCCCCCTCCCAGCCCTTCTGCCCTGCCTGGGCAGCGTATTTCTGCCATTCTGCAGGCTCAGCGCCCTGGAGTTACTTCTTGGTTCTCCTTGCAGCCCACAGGCAGGAGATGCTCCCAGTGCCCCAGAGGCTGCCCTTCCTCCCCTTCCTCCCTGTGCCCCTACCTTTGCCGGGGCCAAGCCCCATCCTGATCCCGGATTCTCCAGCAACCCCAGACATGCTCTTCTTGCCACCTGTCATCCTCACCACCACTCCCACCCCCTGCGACAACACACCAGTCCCAATTACTCTTCGCAAGAATGACGGCTCCCGTTGCACATGCGAGCAAACCCGGACAACTCATTCTGCCACTCGAGGCTCTCCGTGCATTCTCCACGCTGCCTCGACTTTCCCTGTTGCCTCTTCAGCTTTATCTCTTTGTGTAGGAGGCAAAGGGCCCAGCTGCTGCTTAGAAGCTAGTTAGGGGCAGGCAATCCAAGAGTTTTTCTAGGCTTGCTCTGGCAGGGATTGAATGTCCACTAAGGGGAGAGGATAGGGTCTGGCCCAACCATCACCACCTCCACGACCACCTTGACCTCAGCCACCAGCTCACCTTAGTAAGCACGTACATTAGAGTGTGCAGCAACGGGATGATGACATGTCGGAGGTCCTCGCTTTCTGCCTGGAAAACAGGAGATCACGTGATATTCATTGGGCTGGGGGCTGGGGGCCTCCCCATGTCCTAGCAGGAGGCAGTTTGGGCTGGGGGTGGGCAGGAGATGCAGAGGCAGACGGCAGCACACCAGCACACCAAAGGGGGTGAAAAGGGCCACAGTCTGCCCTGGATAGAGGGGGGGACACAGGTGTGGGAGCCTCTCTGTGAGGGCGAGGATGGGGGGGGTGGCATTGACTCAGGGCTGGAGCCACAGCAAAGTGACAAGCAGGTCCCCAGCTTGGAGCTTCCCTTGAGTGCAGCCTTTCCCAAATGGTTGTATGCAGGACACTGGGTGGTGCGGAGGGTAAGTTTGAGAAACTTTTATAGTTACATATTTATGTTTATAGGTACCTTCTGTTTCTGACAAGAGACACGGGTTTTCCATTTATGGTCAGGTTATGGGGGTTCTTTTACAGACAGTCTCTGACTTAAGATGTTTCACTTAAAATTTTTGACTTTATGCACTCGACAGAAACTATCCTTGAGCACCCGTATGACCACTCTGTTTCATACTTTCAGTACAGCATTCAATAAATTACATGAGATAGGCAGCACTTTATTACAAAATAGGCTTTGCATTAGAGGATCTTGCCCAACTGTGGGCTAACGTGAGTGTTCTGAGCACGTGTAAGGTAGGCGAGGCTGGGCTGTGATGGTCGGTAGGTTAGGTGTAGTAAATGCGTTTATGACTTAACAATATTTCAACTCATGATGGTTTATCAGGAGGTAAACCCCACATAAGTTGAGGAGCATCTATATGTTTATTCGAGTGAAACCGTGGGAGTCGATGAAAAAAAAACGTTGCTAAGGTAGAAGTACAGGAGGGAGAAGAACGTAGTAAGAATCGTGCAGGTGGCCCACAAATAACCAAAGTTTGAGAGGCACAGTGCAAGGGGGACTGAGCCCCCCAACTGGCCCCTCCCTTCCTCTCACCCTGTCTGCTTCCCCTGTGCCCAGAACCCACCTTCTCCAGTTCTCTGAGCAGAATGCGGACCAGCGCTGGACTCTTCCTGGGATCTCGCTCGACTTTCTTGTGCAGGGACCATCTCCACATGCCTGGGCCAGGAGAAAGCGGAGCCCAGCATGACCGG
>NW_007726310.1:587566-595646 GCF_000696425.1 Galeopterus variegatus | reverse complement strand
GGAGGGGCAGAGGGCTCTTAGAGGAGACCACTCTGAGCAGGACTCTGAGCTCTGGGGACCCAGCACATGTGGGGGGATTCTGATCTGCAGCTTTTTGTGGGTACTGAGCTCCCAGGACAGAAACCAGGAGAGGTGGGACACCAGTGGGGATGGGTGTGTTTGTGTGGATCATAGAACAGCAGTGTTTGCAGGTTGTGGACATCTTGCGGGCCTGGAGTGCCGAGGGGAATTTTGTTTGGAAGTGGAGCTAGTGAAGGTGGTTAAGAAAGTGGGCAGCAGATCCCCAATATGCTCTGCCACAGTTGCTGGGTTGAACCAGGGAGCAGAGAAGCCGTCTCAGTCCTTCAGGCTCATCTCAGTCCTTCAGGCTCTACAAATTTCCATCAGGAAGGGGTCTGGGCTGGAAGCCCCTTACCCCTGTGAGCTCCAGGCTGGGGCCCTATCCTGAACGTGTGGGCAGAGCTGGCTGGGGTAGGGTAGGGAAGGCAGCAGGAGCAGCCACCACCTGCCTGTTGGCTCTCACCTTGGTGGTTCCGCAGGGCCGGGGCCTGGGCACTGAGCTCCCGAAGCACAGCCTGCACGCTCCTCTGGAGGTCCAGCTCCACATCTGGGGGCCAGGGAGGGGTTGTCTTTGAGGCCAGGAGCTTTGGAGCTCAGCCTACCTGGCTTCACCCTTACCTCACTGACTTGCCCCCAACCCCTCAATTCCCCCTGTCTTCATCTCCTTCTATGAGCCTCAAGAAATGCCCTTAAGTAATTAACTTAGAACTGACAGCCAACACACTGGCAAGGGCTGGAATGCAGCATTTTCATCAGTATTTCTGAGTTCTTTGTAAAAACCAGCATTTCCCAAAGTGCGGTATATATACCACTGTTGGTACTTGAGACAACTTTAGGTGATATACAAATGATTTTAATATCTGAATAGTTATGTACTTATATTAATGCATATTAGTAAATATACATATAACTAATTCCTCAATCTATGCATAAAGCTAAAATTTAAAGTCAGTTTAAAGAAATATATCAGATAAATAACAGAACAGTTGCTACAAAGACACTCTACTTGACCAAAACTTGCTCAGGCTCCCCTAAGCCCTCTTCTCGACTAGGCCTCAACCTTTGCCCTTGTCTTGTCTTCAGCTTTCCCAGCCTAGTTTTAGCAAGAATCTTGCCAAGTCAGTTTAAAAGAATCACCCACCCTTGATATCTGATCAAGTTCTTCACCTACCACTTGTGATGTATAAGAACTTGACCAGCCTCTAGCAAGAATCCTGTTAGGACAGTTTAGCAAGAATCCCCCTACCCTTGAGGACTCCTCTTAGGAATTCTCCATCCACTGACCCCCTCATTGGCTATAAATCCCCAGCTGTCTCTTCCTTATTTGGAGTGAGCTCTCTCTCTATCTCTCATAAACTCTTTCTTACCATTTTAACAAGTGTCAGAATAATTTTCTCTTTAGCAGTAGTACATTGACATGCAAAACATGAAGGAGGTACAGAAATAAGCAACTGGCATTTGGAAAGTGTGGTAGCCATGAGAATGCACCCCTCTGGCCTACCACTGCAGGGAGTTTAATTGACCAAGGTCCCCAGCTGCTGTGCTTTGAAATCCATCACGTGGTGCTGGGCCACACTTACCAGCCAATACAGAGTGCAGCAGGGATTCTAAAGCAAGCCTTTCCCCAAGAGCCATCTTCTCTGATGGCTAAATTTGGCTCAACCAACCACCCTGCTGAGCCTTTCCTTGATCGCCCTCTGTCTAAGACATTTCCACTCAACCCTTCTTCCCTTTCTCCTTCATTCGGAGTCAGATTTGCTTCAGGGTCTGACAGCTTGCTCTCTCAGCTCTCTCTCCATTTCTCTCACACAGATGTTTCCGCACATCAATCCCTGAACGTCTAATCCTGCCTTGGTATCTGCTTCTTGGAGGATCTGGACTAAGACAGGAAGTATGGGAAACACTCCCCACACAATAAATTCCTTTTTGCAATTATCTCCAACGAAGAGTTTGTCTTTACAGGAAAGTGTATATTCTCTAGTCATCAGACACACAAACCACATGCTTCAGGGGTTCCCTTTTTCACTTGGCTATCAGGAAACTTATAGCCAAATTGGGGCCCAGCCTCAAAAATCAGCTCATCTCAAGTGACAGGGATGTCTCTTCTGGGCTCCTCTTTTGTGCTCCTGCTTATGTTCTATTTAATGTATTTCTTAATTGCCTCAGATTCCTCTGGAGGTAAGTAGGATGGAGATCACAGATTTAAAAATCAGCAGGTCGAAGTCCAAGTGTTAAAATTTGCTTAGGCTGAGGCATTATGGGCCCTGGTGTGTAGGAGGTTAACATCTTGTGATATGTTCTGCTAAGAGGACAGTCATAACCTCTGGCCACGGCCAGAAGAGACACATGGCACCCGTACCCGTGCGGGATGTGCTGTACGTGGTGTTTCTCAAGATGATAACACGAGCTGACAGAAACTGCTGCAAACACAGGGTCCTTGAACTCATGGGAGTATGCAGTATAGTCTATTCAAATAAAATTTCAAGAAGTTATGCCCTGGGGTCTCCCCTTCCTTTATCCCTGTTTGCATACTTTTCTCACGGGCTTTCATAATAAATATCCACTGGATTTTGACTCTAGGCCTTCACCAGCCTAGTGAACGGTCGCCCCTAGTCCCGCAATGGCAACTGCTGTTGTCTCCGCGTACTTCATTGCCGTCTCTGCTTCAACATTCGCCATGCTGGTGCTCACAGACTTCCCCTCCATGGCTCTGGGGTGGGCCTATGCAAAGTCTACAGGGGCCATCTGGCCGTCTCTGGAGCCTCCACTTTCCTCCTGGCTCCCACTTGTCACCCTGTGATAGGCTTGTCATTGTCAAGGCCTGATCCCAAGTCTCCTTCAGGCTGAAAGTGGGCAGGGTGTGACAGCCCCCAGTGGCCCACTTGGTCACTCTGCTGGGCAGTGCAGCATCTCCCCGGACTGACAAGGAAATCATAGCCTGGCAGGGAGGCTGGTCACAATCTCCACCTTGCGTGAGATTGAATGAGTTAATGTAACACAGGGTGAGTTATTAAAACTTAATTGGTTTTATGTCTGTTTTTTTCTTTATCTTCCCTCCCTTTCTTCCTTTTTTCTTTTCTTCTTTCTTCCCTCCTTCTTTCCTCTCTCCCTCCCTCCCTTCTCTCTCTAGCTCCCTTTCTTTCACTGTGGACTGCACAGAAAGACTTAAAACTGTGAAAGCCATGATTTCCTCCCTTCCCCCTCATTAGACGGGCAGCCAGGTCTTTGTCTTCTGAGCCCTAGGTTCCTCTGCTTTGCAAGGGGAGTTAAGTTTTTATGTTGCAGAGAAAAATAGAGAACTTGCCAGTAGTCCTGGGAGACAACCTCAGACAAACTTTGTTTTCAAAAGTCTGGGCAGCTGGAACCAACTCTCAGGCTTTGGTCTACATCTGGCTTGCAGACATGTTTTGTTTGGACTTGTGCAGTGTCTTAAACAACAACAACAACAACAACACTGAATTAGCTGCCAACATTTGCAAATCAAGATATTTGCATAAAAGTTTGGGTTTCTGGCATCTCTTGAAAATCTGAAAATCTGTTCATACTGGGCATGCGTTCTTCTCACATGTGACAATCGACAGGGTGTGAGGAGCAGCTGCCCCCTTGAGATGGGCACAGCTTCCCTAGGTGTTCACAGTTCCCACTCTCCTGATTTCACTCATTTACATCCTCTGCCTGGCCCCTGGAAGCACTTGAGTTTGAGACCCTGGCTAGCTGATACAGCTAATTGAGGCTAATTGTCTAAAAGGGGTGGGGTGAAGGCTGATGCTCTTAGAGAGTGGCCCAACCCAAGGGTGGAAGGTTGGATTCCCCAAGACTGTAACGGCACAAAGGTTGTGGGGTTCCAGAGAATAAGGAAGACCAGGACTGGCTGGGACATCGCTTACCAGTGGTGGCAGAGGAGCCCCGTCTCCCTATGCACCGTGCATATCTGGTCAAGCAGTTCCGGAGACTGCAGCCACAGTGCACTAGAGACCACAGACTTCCCACTACCGAGACTTTGCAAGCCCTGGGCTTCTCACGAGCTTCTCAAAGAACAGGGTAGCACCCCAGGAAATGATAGCAGGATTTATATTAACCTTGGAAAATTAGAGGTTGAAGCTGGATTTTATTTGATTAAGAGAAAGAAAGAAATAGGATATTTCTTGTGCCTTAAGTGTCTCAGGGTTGATCATATATGATGGGCATATCTAACATCATTGTTGACTCAAAATGGTCAATAAATAAATGACGTCCATTATTCTTCTCCTCCTCTCCACCCAGGAATGTGAGCTATTACTCTCAGGTATTAGTATTACCATCAATACCTAACATTTAAATAGCATTTGAAAGGAATACACACAGAGAGTCTCCATAGATGTGGCAAGATAATGCCATGTGTTCATCAAACCAATTTCATGTTTGTTGCATTCAGACGGGAAGACTACATTTCCCAGACTCCCCTGTAGTTAGACAGTAGCCATGTGACTGAGTTCTGGCCAATGGAATGTGGTGAAAATGATGTCATGCTCTGCACTATCCTCCATACTGCCTCTTCCCTTTCCTCCATGACCTTGGAGGAATCATGGTGGAGATAATGGTGCCACAAGAAGGAAGAAACCTCAGTCCCTGAAGGACTTGCTTGGCTCCCAGATTGGACTGTGATGTGAGTGAGAAATAAGCATTTGCTGTGTTAATCCAGTCACGTCTGGGGTCACTTGTTACAGCAGCTGGCATTCCCTGACTGATTCATGGGTACACAAAGTATTTAGTAACAGGTTATCTCATTTGATTCTGACAAGAGCCCTGTGAGTTTGGCAGGACAAATACTGTTCTCCCTGTTTTATAGATTCCAGGTCTACAGCCCTTGCTCTTGTCCCATATTGCCTCTCCAACCACAGACGGTCATACCTAGAGGGACCTCAGAGCCTCTCTTCCCACTTTACAGATGGGGAAATCAGGCTCAGAGGGGAGAAGTGCTTCCCCCAAGGCCACAGAGCTGTTGCCAGCAGAGCTTTCTCTGTCAAAAAATCTTCCTCTGAAGCTACACTCTTATATGTGACCATTTGCCTGCTTCCTGGGAAAAGAGAGAAGGTATACCCAGGTGAGACTACGTGTACATGTCTATCTATGTGTGCCTGGCATTTGAAACGCAGAAATAAATGCCCCGAGAAAGTCGCTGAAAAAAAAACTTCCCAGCCCTTATGCCAGGGTAGGTGTTATTACAGCTAAAGAGACAACAGGGAGGGACAGAGAAGAAAGGCTGACAAGGTCCTGACCGTGGCAGGACCCCCATAGTCCAGGGCCTGCTCCTCAATTTCAGGCCATTCAAATCTGTCCTAGGACCTGTCAATCCCAGTCCTCCATTGCCCTGTGATCCTAGACAGGGTGAATCCCCCCTCCCCCCAAGGATGTCTCACCTTCCCCCTAGTTCCCAATCTTGGCTACATTAGGACCATCTGGAAAGCTTTTAAAAATACCAGTACACAGCCATACCCCCCGCTCCCCCCGCCACCCCACCAATTAAATCAGATTTCTGAGGGTGGAACCAAATAATAGAATTTTTTTATAGCTCACCAGGAGACTCCAATGTGCAGCTAGGGTGAGAACTGATAGAGCATCACAAGTACTAGCTTAGCATAAGGGCAGCCATGTTAGAGCCTATGCTGAGGAGAGAACTCTGCTTGAACAATGAACAGTTGCTGCAGTTTGTAGGAGGAATAAGACAAGGCCTTGGCTCAGCAACTTGCAAACTAACAGTCTCTTCTGAAGTTGCAGGTATCTCGGGAAGGAGATAAAGCCAGAAACAAGAGGTCTGACTCCAGGCTTCTCAAGACTGAGCCCAGCGACGAAGATTAAAACATGCTGATCTGCACGTGCTCACCAATCCTACGCCTTCTGTATTTTCCAACACGTTTCTCCCTTTGTCCTTTTGTCTTACATAACCCGCCCCCCTCGCCAAAACCTTAAGATGGGGAGACAGTTCTAGTGTCTCCTCAGTCATCTAATAATACACTTCCCGCCTTGCACCAACATTTGATCTGAGGAGTCTTTTGTTTCTGAGCGGAGAGCAGTGGGACCTGGATGCTGGTAATAGAACAACTGCCTTAGGTGATCAGCTTGGAGTTTTGGATACTAGATCGGTTAGTCAAGGAGGGAGTCAAGTGACAAGATGCTCAGAGCACACAGAGGACAATCATCCCTGAATTAAGGACGAAGCTCACAGTGTCAGGATAGTTCTTCCCTGGTAATGATCCTGGCTATCCTGGTGGTGGGAGGAGATTCAAAAGAAAACAGTTAGAGAGAGGTGATATTTGTTGTTGTTTGTTAGCTTGTTTTGCAATAGATATAACCTTTGTTCAGAAATGTAACCGTTGGAGCTGAGTGGTAGACCCCAGTGCCCTAACTCTCTTGGGGTCCAGCCCTGACATGAATGAACTCTTCTAAGGTTTTTCTTCAAGCAGACCAATCTTTGTCTCTTTGAAGTTACCCCATACCCACTTGTGATGGTTAATTTTGTGTGTCAACTTGACTGGGCCACAGGTTGCCCAGATGTTTGGTCAAACATAATTCTGGCTGTTTCTGTGAGGGTGTTTTGAATGAGTTTAACATTTAAATTGATAGACTTAGTCACACAGGGTGCCCTCTCTAATGTGGATGGGCTTTATCCAAATGGTTGAAGTCCTGAAAAGAACAGAAGTCTGACCTTCCCTGAGTGAGAGGAAATTCCTTCTGCCTGACTGCCTTTGAGCTGGGATGAAATCATGGGCTCAGCGCCCAGCCGCACCATCAGCTGCAGTAGCACAGCTCACACTCCTCTTCTGCCCTTCTGCCCTATGCCTGATCATCCTCATCCCTGTGCAGTATAAAGGCTCCAATTGTTCTAAAAACCTTTGCAATCTTGCCCCTGCTCGCAGGGATGGCAAAATAACAATAGTGTTAGAGCCCCTGAAACATCGGTCTTTTGCATCACCTAAAATAAATATTTTACTCGTCTTAACTCTAGGACAGGAGGAGTCTAAGGGGCGTGGGAAGGTGGGAAGAGTTAAAATAATCTTAATTTGGGAAGGCAGCCAGGACAACTGTATTCCTGTTCTTACTGGGAAAACTCCCCTTTGGAGCTGCCAGGTCAATCATCCTAATTTTGAAACATTTCCTTTCACCCACTGGATTTTGCGGTCATCTGTCACACTTTGGTTGTGGATGTCAGTGGTTTCACCTGCCTGGTAGCCCTCCCTGCTCACCCACCAGGGCCCTACTTTGTCCCAGCCTCAGTGTGGGTACAGGACCAAGATGGCCAAGGATGCATAACAGTGGCTTTTCAGCTGAAATTTATTCCCTGTTTAAACCGCTCACTCTTTTAGTAAATTTCCATAACTAACTTCTCATTCTGTTTCTTCCTGTCTGCCTTTTTAGGATAATGCCTCTGGCACAGAAGTCACAAGATGTGTGTGTACCTAACGTGTTTTTGCAGGACAGCTGGAGTCAGCTTGGCCCAAAACAAACTGGGCTGGGCTGATTAAGCCCGTAGATCTCACCACTGAGCCTGCGCTGATGTCTGATGGGTGACCTTCTGCCGTCAGAGGGCTGAAGACCCCCCTCCAGATCTTGCTAATGCTGCCATTTCTCTGAACATGCAGAGGCGTGCAGACGCTTGTGCCTGTGCAGATTGCTGGGGACTCCTGCATGCCTTTTAACCAGTCACAATCCCCATGCCTCCTACCACCCCCAAAACATCCCCATAAATATAACTCCTTTCCCACTGTGTACAAGATGGATTTGAAAGGCTGGCCAGTTGGTTAGTTGATAGGGGCACAGCCATGTAAAACCAAGGTCAAGGGTTCGGTTCTCTGTACAGGCTAGATGCAAAAAAAAAAAAAGAAAAAGATGGATGTGAGATACAAACCTCCAAATCTCCTGACTCCTCACTTGGCCGCTGTACATGGGCAAACAAATTCCATTTGGTTGGGTAACTCTCTTTCCATGAGCATGGAGTGTTCTCTGTGGCACTGTCTACCTCTCCCTGTCCTGGTGGCAGATC
>NW_007726310.1:584363-586379 GCF_000696425.1 Galeopterus variegatus | reverse complement strand
TACAGTGAGTGCAAAGTAAGTTGGTGGGAGGGCCTGCCAGTTAGCTCAGTTGGTTAGAACATGGTGTTATAGCACCAAAGTCAAAGGTTTGCATCCCCTTACCAGCCACCAAAAAACAAAAAATAAAATAGGAGATTTTCACAGTGCTGCCCCACCTGCAGTCTTCCAGCTCAAACCCCAGGCAGCTAAAGACAACCGGAATATTGCAACGCCACGATTCACCAGGGTTGCCCAACTCAGTGGAGCTTCTTCTGATTGCACGAGGCTCTTTGAGGATGAGTGGAATGTGGAAAGAATCCGTGTTGCAGGGATGATAACAATCAAGTAGCTGTTCCCGCCTGGGGGTCCCCTCCCCTTCTTCAGGACAGTGGAGTCTATGGTGGGTGGCCTGAGGAGTGGTCTTTGACTTGCTGTGATAGATGATTAGATGATACAAATCTTGGGGGAACGGTCATCTCACCTCGTTGTCTCAGGTTGACATAGGGCAAAGGGTCTAGGCTTTGGAATCAGCCAACTGGGTTCCAGTCCTGGCTTTGCCACTTACTAGCTGTGTGGCTTTGAGCAAATTACCCAACTCCTCTGAGCCTCAGTTTCCCTTTCAGTAAAACAAGGATAATGTTAGTGATATCCCTACCTCCCAGAATCCTTTTGACGTTTCCATGAGTCAATCCATAGTGAAATCATTGAGAGCATGGATGCTGGAGCTAGATTGCTGGGTTCAAATCCTGATTTGACTGTATATCTATACAGTGACCTTGGGAAAAATACCCACCCTCGCCATGCCTCAGTTTCCCTTCTGTAAGATAAGAGTAATATCAATACCTGTCTTGTGGGGTTGTATGAAGACTAAATGAGTTAATATTCGTCAAGTGCCTTTATTATTCCTTGATACATTATAAGTGCTATACAGGTTTTTGTTAAATAATCTCAAGTGTCTGGTGATAAATCTTGACTACTCTTGTCATCATACCCGTTATCCAGCTCAGTGACCTGCAAGCAGCTGGGGCCTCATACAAGTATGTGGATGTCCATCCTTCAAGATGTCTTCACATTTGGGCAGCTGAATTGGGGTCTCACTGCCTGGCTGGGTATGGGTGGTCCTTGCCAGCCCTGGGGGCATTCTCACCTTCACGAGGGGACTTCTCCCCTTAGCAGCCGGACTCACAAGACCCCTCTCCCCCACACCACACTAACCTGAGCTCTCCATGGAAGCCTGTGGGGGTGCTAGGAGGATGTGGTTGTCTCAGACGGCAGAATGGAAAGCAAAGTGGTTGCCTTTCTGCATAGAGGTAGTTCTGCAAAATAAGAGGCGATTCGTTAGTGCTCATGGTGGGAAAGTGCAGAAAGTATATTTGGGGAAAGGGAGATGCTCCTAGGGGAACTAGGCTTCTAGCATGCTGTAGAGAAGTCTAGATTTACTTAAGAACTACTTATATGGTGCTTCCTATGTGCCAGACACTCTTTAAGCACTTAAAAAACATCACCTCTTTAATGTTAATTTGGAGCCTATAAAGTAGGTACGATATTCCCCCCATTCTACAGACAGGGAAACCAAACACAGCTATTCAAGGTCACATAGCTAATAAGTGAAGCAATGAGGACTTGAAACTCAGACCATCTGGTTCTAGAGCTCATGCCCCCAATCATGACCCCAGGCTGCCTCCATGACCCCAGCAGGAGGGACTCCCAAAGTCTGCTCCCCAGAGCAACACACCCAACGATGGAAAAGCAGAGGAACTCCAAACAAATCTAAGAGCTTGTTTTTTGGAGGGAAAACAAACAAACGTATTTGGGAAAGCTAATCTAGAGAGAGAAGACGAAGAGACAATATCAGGAATGATAAATGTCACACACATATATATTTGTACCAAAAAAAGAACATCCGAGCCCTCCATATCATATATGGCTCTCTGGGAAAATAAAATTGACTCAAAAGTTCTAGAAGAGTTAGAAAAACTGCTTATACTGTATTAGTCACCAATGAGGAAATAGAGAAAATTGTCAAAGAACTAAAAA
>NW_007726310.1:581350-583274 GCF_000696425.1 Galeopterus variegatus | reverse complement strand
CAAAATTAAACATAGAATTACTATATGATCTAGCAATTCCATTTTTAGGTAAATATCCAAAAGAATTGAAAATAGGGACTCAAACAAATACTTTCACTCCAATGTTCGTAGCAGTATTATTCAAAATATCAAAAAGGTGGCAACAATCCAAGAGTCCATCAGCAGAACAATAATAAGTGGATAAAGAAAATATGGTGCATACATATAATAGTAAGTTATTCAGCCTTTAAAAAGGAGGGAAATTCTGGTACATGCTACACTGTGCATGAACCTTGAAAACATCATGCTAAGTGAAACAGATCAGACATAAAAGGACAAATATTATATAAGTCCACTTATACGAGATACCTAGAATAGGCAAATTCACAGAGAGAGACACAGCAAGTATAGTAGAAGTTGCCAGGGGCTGAGGGAGGGAGGACTGGGGAGTTATTGTTTAATGTGTACAGAGTTTTTGCTTTAGGATGGAAAAGTTCTGAAAATGGATAGCGGTGATGGTTGCACAACATTGTGAATGTACTTAATGCCACTGAATTGCACACTTAAAAATGGTTAAAATGGTAGATTTTAATTATGTATATTTCACCAAAATAAAAAAATAAATCAGGCTTACCTATATAGGTGTAAAATTTTATAATAAATATCAACTCATTGAATTCAGCAATGTATTGAAATTATAATGTACTATAAATAACTTCAGGCTATTGATAATCATAGAAATAAATATTGAAACATAAGATACCATTGGCAAAGATGAGAAAAGATAATGACATCCAGTGTCGGTAGAGATAGGAGAAAACTTCCTCTGTCTCACACAGTTGGTGAGAAGGGACATTGGTGCAGCCTTTCTGGAGGGTAGCTGGGCAGTACGTATCAAAGTTCAAAATGTTTATATCCAAGCAATTCCACTTTTAGGAACGTATCCTAATGAAAATATTGAACTAGTGGATAAAGGGTATGCAAGCAATATTCATTAAAATGTTGTTTATAATGGGAAAAAACCCAGAAGAAATGTAAAAGTGCAATTAGAGAATATCAATTAAATGAATTAGTGTAACCTGTGCAATGGAATGCTATGCAGTCGTAAAAATGATGATGTACGTCTATACTTACTGAATTCAAAAGCTTTTCCAAGGTATTCATTTTAAACAGTAGGTAACAAAACAGTTAACACATTTCTAACATTACTTTTTAAAAGTATATTTCTAAATTTGCATATATGCATTGGAAAAAGTCAGGAAAAACAAACATCAAAATGTAACATTGGAGATTCTGGTTCTGGTTCAGGTAGAGTGAGTACAGTCCACTGTAACTCTCCCACTAAATGCAACCAAAGACTCTGGATAGAATGCAAGGAGCAGCTATCCGAGGATTCTGAAAAGTAAATGGTAGCAGGCAGAATCTAAAAGGAAACCAGAACTTGAAGTAAGAGCAAACTGGCAGTGGATTTTCTGTCCCTCCCTCCTCCCCTGTTATACCCCAGCCTGGACACAAAGCCAGCCTGAAACTCTGAAGAGCACACTGAGAGCAGACAGAAAGAGGTCAAAGAAAAGCCTTCTTTAGTCTGGGGAGCAGAAAAGGGCCTCTTAAAGGCTGAAGAGGTGGGAGGAACCCCTTTTTCTTTCACATTTTCTTCCTGCTGCAGCCCCAGGCAATCCTGCCTCAGCAGTAGCCGCAACAGTAATGGAGGAAGTGGCCGTGCAGGTGCCTAGTATTCTGAAGAAGGGAAACTGTTCTCTGCAACCAGAGGAACTGGTCCCAAGGGCATGAGGAGAATCCATATTGCTTTTCCCCTCTATTAGAAGAAGAAAAGCAGATAGAACAAACAAAACAAATAATACAATGGGCGGTCTAACTTTAAATGTATCAATTATGACATTAAATACAAATGGTCTCAGCATGCCAGTTAGAAAGAGATTGTCAG
>NW_007726310.1:564004-580810 GCF_000696425.1 Galeopterus variegatus | reverse complement strand
AAGAAGAAAAGCAGATAGAACAAACAAAACAAATAATACAATGGGCGGTCTAACTTTAAATGTATCAATTATGACATTAAATACAAATGGTCTCAGCATGCCAGTTAGAAAGAGATTGTCAGACTGGATAAGAAAGGGAAAAGGAACCAACTCTATGCTGTCTACAATAAACTCACTCCAAATATAATGATATAGATAAGAGCAGAAGGACAGAAAACAATATCCTATGCAAACACTAAACAAAAGAAAGCTGAAGTGGCTGGATTAATATAAGATAAAGGAGATTTCAAAGCAAGGATAATTACCAGGAACAAACAGGGACATTACACAGTAATAACAGGGTCAATTCATGAAGAAGATGTAGCAATCCTAAACGTGTATGTGCCTAACAACAGGGTTTCAAAATACATGAAGGAAAAATTGAGAACTAAAGAAAAAGTGGACAAACCTACAATTACAGCTGGAGATTTTAACAGTCCTTTGTCAGTAATTGATAGAACAGGTAGATGGGAAATCAGCAAGGATATGGAGAAACTGAATAATACCATCAATCAACTGAATTTAACTGGCACTTATACAACGCTATATGCAACAAACTCTTTTCAAGTGCACATAAAACATTCAACAAGATAAGACCATATCCCAGGTCGTAAACAAAACCTTAACAAATTTAAAGTAATTGAAGTCATACAAAGTAGGTTTGCTGACCATAATGAAATTAAGCTTGAAACCAATAAAGGTAACTAGAAAATCTCCAAACACTTGGATATTAAACAACACATTTTTAAATAATTCATGGGCCTAGAGAATAAAAGCGGAGGAAACATTTTCCAACTCATTTTAGAGTCCAACGTTACCCCGATACCAAAACCAGACAAAGATAGTACGACAAAAGAAAATAGACCAATGTCTATTCTGAATACGTATATGGAAAAATACTCGACAGAATATTAGCAAATCAAGTCCAGCAATATATAAAAAGAATAATGCACAACGACCTAATGGGTTTATTCCAGGAATGCAATGGTTCAATATTTGAAAAAAAATAATTCATGGGCCTAGAGAATAAAAGCGGAGGAAACATTTTCCAACTCATTTTAGAGTCCAACATTACCCCGATACCAAAACCAGACAAGATAGCACAACAAAGAAAATAGACCAATGTCTATTCTGAATACATATATGGAAAAATACTCGACAGAATATTAGCAAATCAAGTCTGGCAATATATAAAAAGAATAATGCACAATGACCTAATGGGTTTATTCCAGGAATGCAATGGTTCAATATTTGAAAAAAAATTTTTAAAAACAATTGAAAATCAGTCAATGTAATCCACCATGTTGAAGATTAAAAAGGAAAAAATCATATAATTATATCAATTGATGCAGTAAAAGTTTTTGACAAATTTCAACAATCATTATTGATGAAAACTTAGAGCAAAGTAGGAATATAAGGGAACTTCATTAATCTGATAAAAAGCCTTTACAAAAAAAAAATCCACAGCTTAACATATTTTATGGTGAAAGACTGAATATTTCTCCTCAAGGATTAGGGTATCCACTCTCACCATTTCTATTTAACATGCTATTGGAAGAAGAAGAAGAAAAAAAAAAGAAGTATACATACTGGAAAGGGAGGAGTAAAACTATTGCTGGATAATATGACCCTGTTCTCAGGTGGCAGGTCTACATAGGAAATTCCAAAGAATCTACAAAAAATCTCCTAGAACTAGTAAGTATGTTTAGCAGATTCACAAGAAGCACGGTCAACATGCAATATCAGCCATATTTCTGTATAATAACAATGAACAATTAGAAACCAAAATTAAAAACAATACCATTTTACAACAGTACCTAAAGAAAAAAAAAAGAGAAATAGTTACATATAAATCTAACAAAACATGTGCAGTTATACATATATCTGTATGATAAAACCTATAAAATTCTGATGAAATAAATCAGAGAAGACCTAAATAATTGCAGAGACATACTGTGTTCGCGGTTTGGAATACCCAGTACAGTTAAGATGTCAGTTCTCTCCAAATTAATTTATAGATTTAATGTAGCTCCAATAAAAATACCAGCAGGATTTTTTGTAGGTACATATAAGTAGATTCTAACATTTGTAGGAAAAGGCAAAGGAACTGGAATAGCCAAACAAGTTTGAAAGCAAATAATGTTTGAGGGGTCACACTGCTTACTTTAAGAATTACTATAAAGTTATCAATGAAAGCCTAGACACATAGATTGATGGATCAGAATAGAGCATCAGGAATTAGACCCGCACAGGTATGGCCAATTGATTTTTGACAAAGCTGTGAATGCAAGTCAATGGAGAAAGGAGTCTTTTCAACAAAAGGCATTCAAAGAGTTGATCATTGACATGCAAAAAATGAACCTCAACTTGAATCTCACACCTTATAAAAAAGTGAGCTCAAAATGGATCATAGACCTGAATGTAAAAATGCAAAATGATAAACTTTTAGAAGAAAATATAGGAGGAAATCTTTGTGACCTTGTGTTAGGAAAAGAGTTCTTAAAATACCAAAAGCATGATACATAAGGGAAAAAATCAATAAACTGGATTTCATCAAAATTTAAAACTTTGACTTTATAAAAGACACCTGTAAGAAAATGAAAAGACAAAGTACAGACTTGGAGAAAAGTCACATGTCTGACAAAGAACTTGTATCCAAGATAAATGAAGAACTCTCAAAAGTTAGCTGGTTAGCACGGTTGGTTAGAGTGCAGTGTTGATAACACCCAGGTCAAGGGTTTGGATCCTCCTACTGGCCAGACACCAAAAACAAACAAACAAATGAACAACAACAAAAACTCTCAAAACTGAACAGTAAGAAAACAAATAAAACCCCCAAATGGGCAAAAGATCTAAATAGACACTTTATCCAAAAAGATCTGTGGATGACAAACACGTGAAAAAATGCTCAATGTTAGCCGTTCGGGTTACGCAGGTGAAAACCACAAGATATCACAATAGTATACCTCTTAGAATGACTGAAATTTAAAAATGGCAATAGAAAGTGCTGGAGAGCTCATGGAGGAACTGGAATTCCCATACGTTACTGGTGGGAAGGCAAAATGGCACTGCCATTCTAGAAAAGTTTGGCAATTTCTCATCACTTACTGTATGATCCTGTAATCCCATTCCTAGCTAATTCCTCTAGTGAAATGGAAACTTATGTTCACACAAACATCTGTTCAAGAATGTGTACAGAAGCACCAGTCATAATTGTCCTAAATTGGAAACAACACAAATGCCTTTAACAGGGGTGATTGGATGAGCAAGCGATGATACAATCCACACCATGGAATGCTCACCAATAAAAAGAGGCAACCTACATTGCAGCAACATATGGAATCTCAAAGACATTACACCGAGTAAAAACAGCCAGACTCAAAAGCCTACATGGAAGCTGTATGCTTCCATTTATATGATATTCTAGAAAAGAAAGACTATAGGGTCAGAAAATAGATCAGTGTTATTAAAGGCTGGGCTGGGACAGGGGTGGACCACAGAGGGGCAGGAGGGAAATTTTGGGGTGATGAAACTGCTCTTTACCCTAAAGGAGGTGGTGGTCACCTAAATCTATACATGTGTTAAAACTCATAGAACTGTAAAGCAAAAACAGTCAATTTTTACTGTATGTGATTTTTTTAAAAAAGTGTTAAGATAAGGAAAAGCCTACACTTTAGTTTGTAACATGTGACATCACATGCTTATATGCTTATATAATTTTTCCCAAATTATACAAAAAAGGAATGGCCTTGTGCCTTTAAAATTATAAGAATATTTTAATACGTTCAGTGGTGTTCGCACAGATTTATTAAACCAGATCATTCATACACAAGACAATAGCTGCCTTTGGGGAAGACACCTGAGGAACCAGGGTGGGAAGGTGCTGACTTCAGTGCAAACCCTTTTTTACTACTAATTTTTTTTTTTTTTTACCTGTGCATGTTTAGTATATTCTAAAAGAAAATAAGCTTCTGTGTTCAGTGACCAATTTATAGAAAATACAGAACACGTTGATGTGCACGACCAGGATACAACTTCAAAATGCAGACTCTGAGAAACTCTCCAGGACAAAATTCTCTTTAATAAATTGCAAGGAAGGTGGGGGTGTGGTGGTGAGGGGAGACCAGGAGATAAATGAAGGGGAGGGGGACCTATGGATTAAAAGAGGCCTAAGAATCATTACCAACCAATTTAATATGTAAACCCTGTTTGGATCTCAATTCAGCTATTAGAAAAAATTTCCAACTGCCTCTGTTACATTAGAAGCAACTGGATATTTTGAACACCACAGAGATTTTGGGAGAAGATGATAACAGTATTGTAGTTATGTGTGAAAAAAAGTCTTTACCTCTTTTTTATTAAACTTTTAATTTTGAAATAATTGTAGATTCACATGCAGTTGTAAGAAATAATACAGGGAGATCCCATGTACTTTTTATCCAGTTTCCCCCTCTTGATAACATTTTGCAAAACCACAGACTATATCATAAACAGGATATTGACATTCTTACAATTTTATTTAGATTTCCCCAGTTTTACTCATACTTATTTGTGTGTATGAGCGAATCTCTTATCTTTTAAGTTACACACGCAACACACACAAAGCTACAAAAAAAAAGTGACACCACATACCCATAAGCAGTAGATTTACGGGTAATTTTTATTTTAATACATCTCTACATTTCCTGGTTTCTTAATATTAAGTATGTTTGACTTTATTTTTTTACTGTGTAACAGATGGTACACACAAAAGAAGAGCTAACATTTGGTTGCCACTTGATAACCATGGGAGATTAGTTCCAGGACCCCTGAGGACACCCAAACCTGCAGATGCTCAAGTCCCTGATTTAAAATGATGTAGTGTTTTTTCATATACTTGTTAGCCATTTGTATGTCCTCCTTTGAGAAATGTCTGTCCAGGTCACTTGCCCATTTTTAAAATCAAATTATTTGGGTTTTTTGCTGTTGAGTTGAGTTCCTTAAACATTCTGGATATTAATCTCTTATCAGATGAAAATTTTGCAAATATTTTCTCCCATTCTTCCAGTTGCCTCTTTTCTCTGTTGATTGTTTCCTTTGCTGTGCAGATTTTTAGCTCGATGTAGTCCATTTTGTCTATTTTTGCTTTCGTTACCTGTGTTTTCGAAGTCTTCTCTGTAAAATCTTTGCCTAGACCAAGGTCTTGAAGTGTTTTTGCTGTGTTTTCTTCTAGTAGTTTTATAGTTTCAGGTCTTATATTTAAGTCTTTAATCCATTTTGAGTTGGTTTTGTATATGGTGAAATATGAGAGCCTAGTTTCATTCTTCTGCATGTGGATATTCAGTTTTCTCAGCACGATTTTTTTTTAATTAATTTATTTTTTTTAAAATATTTTTTGACCGGGAGGGGATTGCAACCCTCGGCACGGTGTGGTCTGCACCATGCTCAGCCAGTGAGTGCACCGGCCATCCCTATATAGGATCTGAACCCACAGCCTCGGTGCTTCCAGTGCCGCACTCTCCCGAGTGAGCCACGGGGCCGGCCCTCTCAGCACGATTTATTGAAGAAGTTGTCTTTTCCACAGCATGTTCCTGGTGTCTTTGTCCAAGATCAGTTGGCTGTAGATAAGTAGATTTATTTCTGGGTTCTCTATTTTGTTCCATTGGTCCATGTGTCTGTTTTTATGCCAGTATCTTGTTGTTTTGGTTACTATCACTAATCACCAAAGAAATGCAAATTAAAACCTCAGTGAGATATCTCACCCCACTTAGAATGGCTATTATCAAAAAGACAAAAAATAACAAATGCTGGAAGGATGTGGAGAAAGGGGAACTCTCATACACTGTTTGTGGGAATGTAAATTAGCACAGCCTCTATGGAGGTTCCTCAAAAAACTAAAACCAGAACTAGCAAATGATCCAGCAATCCCACTACTGGGTATTTACCCAAAGGAAAGGAAATCAGCTTATTGAAGAGGTATCTGCACCCCCATGTTTATTGCAGCATTCACTATTCACGATAGCCAAGATACGGAATCAACCTGGGTGTCCATAGACAGAGTAGTGGATAAAGAAAATGTGATACATATACACAATGGAATACTATTTAGCCATAAAAAAGAATGAAATCCTGTCACTCAAGACAGCATGGATGAGCCTGAAAGGCATTATATTAAGAGAAATAAATCGGGCACTGAAAGATAAATACTGCATGTCCTCACACATATGTGGGAGCTAAAAGAGTTGAGTTCATAGAAGCAGAGAGTGGAACTGTGGTTATTAGGGACTGGGAAGGGGAGGAGTTAGGGGAATAGGGAGAGGCTGTTAAGAGGCTGATACAAATGTACAGCTAGATGGGAGAAATAAGTTCTAGAGCTCTACAGTAGTGCTAGGTAACTATAATTAACAATAATTTATTGTATATTTTCAAATGGCTAGAAGAGAAGCATTCAAGTGTTCTCAACAAAAAGAAATGATAAATGTTTGGGGTGATGGACATGCTAAATACCTTGATAAGTACACATTATATACATGTATCAAAATGTCACTCTGTACCCCATAAATATGTACAATTATTATGTGTCAATTAAAAATAATTTTTAAAAATGGCATAGTACTTGTCTATAAGCTACACACATCTTCCTGTATACTTTAACTCCTCTCTAGGTTACTTATAATACATAATACAATGTAAATGCTGTGTAAATAGTTGTTATACTGTATTGTTTCTTTATCTTATTATCTTTTTGGGCCACACAGTCCAAGGGTGGAGAGAGGACTGTGTTAATCATTCATGTCGTTCTCTCTAAAAATGCTCCCTGGCATGTTTTTGTAAGAGTTCGGGATGAACTATGAAAATTCAAACATGAGTATTTGACCATGAATGAAAGACTGTGGCTGAGCTTGGGGCATTTCCCCTCTAAGGGGAGGAGCCAGAAATGGCAACATCGTGTGATCGCAGCCACCATGCGGGACAGATAGGCAGCTGGGGAGAGTGCAGATCCAGGCCCTGACCCCAAATCTAGTGGTGGTGGGGGAAGATGGGAGAAGCTTTCCAAATGGGACACAAGAAGCCGGAGTTCCCAGTCCCCCTCTATTACCTGTGTGGATACAGGGAGAGATGGTCATAACCTCTGCTCCAACCCATGCCCCCTCTGGGGCCAAGTCACCATCATGTCATGCCTGGATGATGGCAGTGCTCCCACAGGTCTCCCAGCTTCCATTCTTCTCTCTACAATCCATTCTCTGATTATAGCCCTCCAGTGGATTTTCTCTGGTCTTCTAGCAAAATCCACACTTATCCTGCTGACAGCTTGCCTGATCTGGTCCAAGGCACCCTCCAGCTTGCCAAGTTCCATCCGACCTCAAGGCCTTTGCACGCCTCTGCCTGGAACACCCTTTCCCCAACTTTCCCCATGGCTGGCTCCTTACTTTAAATGTCACCTCCTCAGAGAGGCTTTTCCGACCACCCTATCTAAAATAGCCCTCCAGTCATGCTCTACCATACACTTTGATTTTATACATAATATTTATCAGTATTGGAAATTTTTCTGTGTCATGATTCATTTTCTTGGCTATTGATCAGAATGTGAGCTTCATAAACACTGCGTCTTGGTGCATCTTCTCTGCTGCAGCATGTCCGGCTCTGAGGGCAGCACTGGCTCCCAGGAAACAATGAATACACGTTTTAGATAAATAGTTGATGAATGAATGAAGGCGAAAAATCTTGCCAATAGTCACACAGCCAGTTAATAATGGAACCAGGGCTAGAGCACAGGTTTTTACCTGGGCTGTGGGGTCATGGCTACCTCTCTTGCCTTCTGCACCCCATCCTCTCCCTGTCCAAACCTCACAGAGCCCCCTCTGCCCTAGTAAAATGGACACACAGGCAGATCTCTCCAGGTGGAATCAACTAACAGTGAACATTAAGCAGCCACGAAGAAAAAGAAATCACACAGATAAAGACTAAAGGAGAAGTGTGTATCCTAGGAGTTACTTTGGAAAGCTGAGGGTATTTCTGGGCGGATTTTTCGTTAAAAATAAAATTCTAAGAAGCTTCATAATCACTGTCAGAAATCTCCCTTATTTGTTCATTCATTTGTTCCCTCACTCATTCACTCATCAAACATATGCTCAGTGTTTATACATATTTGTGCAGGTGCTGGGGATGCTTCGTGCTGTCCCCCTGCTCCTTCCACAGTGGCCCTCTGTAATCTACTTCCTGTGGGCTGCTGACCGCACTGTGTGGTGGAGAGCCCTCGGGGGACAAGCTTGCACGTGGTGGAGAGCCCTCAGGGGACAAGCTTGCAGCCAGTCAGGAAATGGCAACTAGCAGAACGCAGCTCATTCGCAAAGTGCGTCAACATTTCATCTGTCTTCACTTCAGGAATGCGAGGAATTTCTTAGGAAATGAAGCCTGCCCTTTGAAACACCAAACCATGCCCCTGAAAGTTTTCTCACTGAATCTCGATGGGAGCTGACTGTACGTACCATGCCACAGAACAGTGAAGATTGGAGGGGCTGTTAGTGGGGGAGGGCGGTCTCCATCCTCCTTTTTGACTTCTCATGTAGGATTCCTCATTAAAGCAGTGCCAACTGTGTCCTATACAGCCTAGCCCACCACTCCACTGGCCTTTTTGTAATTTACTCAGCCAGGGAGGGTGAGTTTGTATCATTCATCCATCCAAAGAGGCACTTGCTGTAATTTGTCTGCTGAGAGGGGGTGCCTCTTTCTCATTTGAACAAAGCACCTTCTGTGTGGTCTGCCTCAGTCATCTCTGCTCGTACACCCAACTTCCAATTTACTGAAGGCTGGGAAGCCAGATAAGCACACGTGATCGTCTATAAAAAGAGCATAAAACTTCCATCCGCAGACTTGGAACATCTATTTGGGCTGCCCAGAGGCCTCTCTGGTTCTCTTCCTAGTTCCTGGCAGTGTTGTGGGTGGCTAAGGTTGCTGAGTAAATCAAAGAGCATCTACAGAACACCATCCATGTGGCAGAAGTTGTGCCAGACCTTAGAGTTTAGAGATAAATTAATAAGATACAGTCTTTATCCTTAGAAGCTGGTGGTCTACTAGTCTGTAATTTCTTAATGACCACAGTGTGACTCTACTTGTCCAAGACTCTTGGAACAGATCTCACACATTCCCAGCTCATCATTAGTACACTGAAAATATCTCATAGACCAAATGCTCACAACATGTTTGCGATAGTTAATTTTATGTGTCAACTTGACTGGACTAAGGGATGCCCAGATAGCTAATAAAACATTATTTCTGGGTATGTCTGTGAGGGTGACTCTGGGGGATATTAGCATTTGAATCGGTAGGCTGATAAAGAAAACCCACCCTCACCAATGTGGGTGGGCATCATCCAATCCATTGAGGGTCCAAATAGAACAAAAATGTGGAGGAAGGGCATTATTCTCTCTTCTTCAGCTGGGACATCCATCTTCTCTTGCTCTTGAACATCAGTGCTCCTGGTTCTTGAGCCTTCAGACTTGGATTGAGACAAATACCATTGGCTTCCCTTGTTCTCAGGCCCTCAGACTCAGACTGGAACCACACCACTAGTTTTCCAGGCCTCCACCTTGCAGGTGGCAGATTGTGGGACTTCTCAGCCTCCATCATCACATGATCCAGTCTCTCATAATAAATCTCCTTATCTATGTCTATATCTTCTATGAGTTCTGTTTCTCTGGAGCACCCTGACTAGTACAATACTTAACAAGATTACCAACTTCACAGATTCACATGGGGAACCCTGGTGACATGGATTGAATTGTGTACTACAAGTTTTATGTATTAGAAGCTTGACCCCCACTGTGACTGTTAAGAGGGTGGGAAATCCTATTACAGTAATTGAAATGTGGAACCTTGAAGAGGTCATTAGATTCTGAGAACCATGCCCTAGTGAATGGGTTAATAATGGTGGTCATGGACATGGTTTTGAGGGCTTTAAAAGGAGAACACATGAGAGTCTCTCTCTGTCTCTGCTCCACCTTTCTGCCACTTGAAACCACTGGGTCATTGTCACCACCAACAAGGTCTTCATCAGATGCATTCCCTGGACTTTGGACTCCCCAGCTACCAAAACTGTAAGCAATAAATTGCAATTTTTATAAATTACCCAGTTCCAGGTATTTTGTTATAAGGAATGGAAACAGACTAATACAGAAAATTGGTACCAGAGAAGCAAGGTGTTGCTTATAACAAATACTTGAAAATGTGGCAGTGGCTTTGGAACTGAGTGTTGAGGAAAGGCTGGGAGAATTTGAAGGAGCAAGCTAGAAAAAGGCTAGCTGCTGGTGGGAGTTTAGAAGACAATAAAACCAGGGAAAGTTTGGAACTTTTCAGAGACTGGTTAAATGGTGGTGACCAGAATGCTGATATAAATATAGACTGTAAAGACTACTCTAAGGAAGTCTCAGATGTAAATGAGAAGGAATTATTGGAAACTGGGGCAAAGATCGCACTTGCTATGAACTGGCAAGGAACTCGGCTGCATTCTGTTCATGCCCCAAAGTTTTATGGAATGTGGAACTTAAAGATGCTGAACCAGGGTATTTGGCAGAAGAAATTTCTAAGCAGCAAAGTATTCAGGAAGCTACATGGCTACTTGTAACAGCCTATGCTGAGTTATGGTTGCAAAGACGTGACATAAAGTCAGAATTTAAAAGGGAAGCTGAGCATAAAGATTTAGAAGATTTGCAGCCCGGCCATGTGGTAGAGAATCAGAGAGCATTTTCAGGAGAAAAATGCAGTGGTGCAGCCCAGCAATTGTTTGTTAAGGAGATTAGTACAGAGGAAAGAGATTACTTAGAGAAGGGAAAAAAGACCTTGAAGGCATTTCAGAGATCTTGGAGTTTGTGTCTTCCATTACAGGCCCAGAGGCCTCAGGAGACAGATGGTCTTGGGCAACAGGCCTGAGGTACCCTCCATGGGCTCACTGTCCAGGGCCACCTTGGCATGCTGCTTCCTACCCCAGCACCCCAGCTGTTTTGGCTGCTCCAGCTGTGTCTAAATTGGCCCCCAGGATGCTAGACCTGCAGCTTTGGAAAATACAAACCAGAAGCCTTGGCAGTGTCCGCATTGTGTTAACTTTGCAGGCTTGCAGAAAGCCAGAATTGTGGAAGCTTGGGAGCCTCCACCCCGATTTCAAAGAATATCTGGAAAAGCCTGGGGACCCAGGAAGGGATCTATCACAGGGGTGGAGTCACCACAAACAGCTTTTGCTAGAGCAATGCCAACTAGAAATGTGGGGTCAGAGCTGCAGCAGAGAAACCCCATCAGCGCCATGTCTAGTGAAGCCGTGAGAGTGGGACCACCATGAAGACCCCAGAATTGTGGAGCTACCAGCATGCAACACCAGCCTTTGAAAGCTGAAATATGGCTTCAGAACAGGAAAGCCATAGAAGTGGAGCTGCCTGAGGACTTGGGGACTCAGTCCCCTAACCAGCGTGCAGAAGACATCAAACATGAAGACAAGGTACTTGATTCACCAGCTTTAAGATTTGATGCCTGCTGTGCTGGGTTTTGTACTTGCTTAGGACCTGTTACTCCTTTCTTTTGACCTATTTCTCCCTTTTTGAATGGGAATATGTTTGTCCCACCATTGTATCTTGGCAGTAGAGAACTTGTTTTGATTTCACAGATGAGACTTTGAACTTTTGAGTTGAAATAAGTTAAGACTTTGGGGATGGAATGAATGTATTTACCTGTGAGAAGGACATAAACTTTGGTGGCCAGGGGTGGAATGATATGGATTGAACTGTCCCCAAAGTTTTATGTATTAGAAGCTTGATCCTCACTGTGACTGTTAAGAGGGTGGGAAATCCTATTTGGTAATTGAAAGGTGGGGCCTTGAAGAGGTGATTAGATTCTGAGGACCATGCCCTAACAAATGGATTAATAATGGTGGTCATGGGCATGGTTCTGAGGCCTTTAAAAGGAGAGCACATGACAATTTTTCTGTCGCTCTCTGCTCCACCATTCTGCCATGTGAGACCCCTGGGTCATTGTCACCACCAACAAGGCCTTCACAAGATTTGTTTCCTGGACTTTGAACTTGCCAGACTCCAAAACTGTAAGCAATAAATTTTGATGTTTATAAATTACCCAGTTCCAGGTACTTTGTTATAAGCAACAGAAAAGGACTGATACACCTGGAGACTGCTCTGCTTAGTATGTTGTTAAAATTCACTTTTCACATTAAAAACCATGCATATGGTAAAAATCTAAAAAGGCACAAATGGTTTTACAGAGAAAAGCAAGTGTCCTTCTCACCCATCCTCTGGTTCATCAGTTTCCTTCCCAAAATGAAGGAACAGTTTTCAAAAATTTGAATCTGTGGCCAACATATAAAATTCAGATTTCACATAAAAATAAAATTTTCCAGATTTTCTTTAAAAGAAATAACTGAAAGATCTGGCAAGTTGGGGCACAATTCTGTATGGCAACAATTGGCTGGTGTTGAACTGAAGTTGCCCCTGTAGAAGAGCCATGTGCTCCCCAGGGCCTTGGTGCCCCCCATCCCACATCATTGCATCCACAATACAGTGGTCATGGGCAGTGCCAACGACCACCACACCAGCACTATTAGCTTGTCTGTGACATCATTTATGCTACCTGCTGGGCTCTTGAAAATAGACAGATTGGCAATCCATGTTCTATATTGTGGTTCAAGTCATATTTCTCAAAGAAAAGAGTTAATTACAGAATGCCTGATATGATGATATGAGCTGGGCATTGGGGCTGCTCCTCAGTGCCCGTGTAAGTCATTTGACAAATATTTATGGTGCATCTATGTAGTTCTCCACAGCGCCTGCTGCATTATACTGTGTTTAATTGTCTGGTTGCCCCCACTAGAATGTAAGCTCCATACAGGTCTTCAAAAAGTTGGTGGAAAGATTTGTATTATCTTTTAATTTCGCTTTTCCATGAATTTTTTGAAGTGCCCTCATATTGTTGAGTGAATGAATGCCAGGCACTTGTAGGAAGGCAAGACAGGGTCACTGTCCCCAAGCTACTGTCAGTCTAGGGGGCAGAAACAACTCTGCTGTGCCTGGTTGGTATAACAAATAGCACAGGAAACAGATCACATGGATGCTCAGAACACTGGAGAAGAAGACTGCAGTCCCATAGGAAGTGGGGAGACAGACACAACGGTGAGGAGGACATTGTGCTTTGCCACACTCACATGGTGGCCACCTCTGTCACCTGTGGCTGGCTGATCTGTTTCATGCCCCGTCTTGGACAACCCAGGCTGCAAGGTGTGACCGCTGCTTTTGTTCCACAAAACAACGTGCAAAGTACTGACTGATCAAATGGCCCGAGAGAGCTCATCTCACATTCCCCTGCCCTATCCCAGTCCCCCCCAGTAACAGCAAGAATGTGACATCACAGGGGAGCAATGCACCAGCCTCTGCCAACAGTCATGAGGATTTCTGGCAACCTGGGAGAAGCCCCACGGTCACCCACACTGTGTCCTCTCACCTTACACTGCCCACAGCATTCATTCATTGGTTCATGTATTCAATAGCAGCTTTTACCTGTCAGACAATGTTCCAAGTCCTGGGCATAGGGCAATAAATTAAAATAGACACAAGTACCTACTCATGAAGTGGGGGTTGAAGAGATAGACAATAAACTAAATAATTAAATTGTGTATTAGATTATGATGAATGCTATAAAAATAAAGATGGGAAGGGGAATGAGGTCCTCTGGAGTTGTGAAGGGGTGTGCAGTGTGTATATATATATACACATATAGTTTTTTTAAAAAATATTTTAATTTTATTGTAAATTGACAAATTATAATTGTATATATAGATATATGGGGTACAAATATCATGGAGTGATTAAATCAAGCCAGTTGACTTGTCCTCTCCTGAGGACGTGGGGCAAGGGGAAGTGATGAGCAGGACACTCATGGAGCTTGGTGTCATGAGTGCTAAAGCCCTTTGTCTCTGACTCTGGAATCTCATGTCATCTGCCAGCATCCACGAAACTGTGGCAGGCTAACTTGTTAGTTATAAGTAGCATTAAAAAAAAATTTCAGATCCTTCACAGTTCTTGGCAGAAGGATGAGATCAGAGACAAAGAATAAATGGACAAACTAAAAGAATGAAGGAAGGAATTGGGATTCGGAGAGCATTCTTCCTTAAAGACAGACCGTCCTCAATGAACAGTCCTCAGGGCAGGTGGACACACACAGCTAGTCACTGCCTGGGTGTAAAATAGGCCCAAGGACCCACCACAGAAGAGGTTCTATGGACACAGCAGGAAGAAGCAAATAGAAGCCTGTGTGCAGCTGCTGCTACCTGGAGTTGGTGCAAGACAATGTTGGGATGACTTCCCAGCTAGGGGAAGGACTAAAGAAAGAGGATTTAGAGGAGGATCTGAGGATGCCTGGCTCAGGATCAGTTTCAGCCATGAAGATTCCAGATTGGACAGCCCCCTGTCCACCCCAGCATCTCAACACCCCCATTCCCAGCTCCTGGGACAGGCTGTTCAGAGGGAAGAACCCACCACCCAGACCTCCTTGTGGCCACACCTTCAGGAATAAACACTGGGAAGAAAAGACAGGAAGCTTCCCAGGACCACACCTCTGCCTCCCTCCATCCTCCACCCACACTCTGGCACGTGGAGAATACACCTGCAGAACCTGGTCACCTGCCTCTCTCACCTCCCCACCACCAGTCACCTCCCCTTCCTCCCACCATGGCCGCCTCACACCCCCAGGTTTCAGGGGCAGATCAGAGCATGAGATTAGTGGACCCCCAGTGAGGGGGGAAGGAGTGAGGATGCAGAGGGGTCCCCCTCAACCTCAGCCCTCAGGAGGAGCGGGAGGGGAGGGATCTGCTTCCCCAGCTGGCCCCCATGGAGTGGGCTGTGCCTGTTTCCTCAGCTGTGTCTGCCCCAGCTGGGCTTGGAAGGAAACACCTGGATGTGAAAGAGCCAGTGGGGGAAGGCGGCTGAAAGCATTGTTCCTGGGCAGGGAGCCGGGAGGACGGTGGGCTGCACTCAGGAGCTAGCACAGGGTGAGCAGCGGGCCCTAGGGAGAGGAAGCGTGGCGGCGGCCGTGCAAGTAGCGTCTGCTGCCACACTGCCAGACTCCACTCCTCTCTGTCACTAGGGCAACTTGGGCCGGCTGCTTAAAACCTTTGTGCCTCAGTTTCTCTATCTTTAAAGGAGACCTAGTGACTGCACCTACATCACAGGATCGTGGTGAGGATGAAATGAGATGATATTTGAAAACCACTTAGAGCTAGATAAATAAATGGAACAGGCCCGTGCCTTGAGTCCTCCAGAAACTCCCTTAGCTGGGAGGCCTCTTGCCTCCTCTCTGCACACCAGGTCCTCCCCCTCCCTAGAGCCTCAGCTCAGGTGCTGCCTTCCACTGAGCCCTCCCTGATCCCTGACCCAGACACTGTCTATGTCAGCCACTTGTAGCACTTCCTCACCCCCATAGCAGGTGGTCAGCTCCTCAAGGACAGAGACCAGGTCTTGGTCACACCTTGGCACCTGCCGCACACTTAGAAGATACTCAATCTGTATATACGGAGAGAATTGGCCAGACCAGCATGACCATCACTAAATTCCCCAGGAGAGGAATGGACAAATGATGTCCCAGAAAGGTCACAGATGGGGACACAGATGTTTCATTTTGAGTCCTGCTCCTCATGAACCCACTCTGCAATCTTTGGCAAGTCACTTGATCTCCCTAAGCCTCAGTTTCCTGTCCTATAAAATGGGCATTGAAACACTCATCCAGCTTATCTTTAATTGCTCGTGAGAATGAAATGGAATAACAAGGGTACTCTACAGCACGGGCATGTATAATTAGCCCTATTATTATTGGCATGTACAGGACTCAAGGGGAAGAGAGGAGAGGTCCTCTCACAGGGTCCTGTGTCATTTCATCTTGTGAAAATGGGTTGAGCAATCTTAACTTGGCACAATGGTCCTAATAGCCACCACATCTGGGTAACCCTTCTCAGAAAAGCTGGCCCCAGCAGCCTGAGACATGGATTCATAAGAGCCAGGGGTGTCTCGTCCCCTCAGGGGTTCCCCTTCCAGCATCTCCTCCCCAACCCCTCCATCTGCTCTGCTCAGATCTGCCTTTCTGACCCCTTCCCTGGAGATCTCCACCCCAGTCAGCACCTACCTTGGCTCAGCTGCAGCTGCTCAGCTCCCCAAGCCCTTCAGCTGATTAGTTCCCCACAGTCCTGCCAGAAAGTCCACCAGCCCCAGAGAACCAGACGTCTTGAAGGATCCCTGACTGGTGTCTTCAATTTCAACTTCAGTCTCTAGATCTGCAGAGAAAAGCCCAGTTCAGACTCACAACTCTTGTCTCCTCCTCTTCCTTCCCCTTCCCGTGGCCCTCAAGGCTCCTCCCAGAACACATCCTGCTGTGAGGCCACTTTCTAAAGAAGTGTCTGTGGTCACCCATGGTCACTGGCAGTTCTTTATTCTGATCTGATGTGACTGTAGTCTTTCTCCTGTAATGCTGCAAGAGCCTGAGGTGTCCCTCTAATCCTGTCTCTACCGACAGCCAGATGTCTCTGTGATAATGAAACACAAATCCGATCACATTATACCTCTGATACAACCTTCAGTGGCTCCCTATTACTTTCAAAAACATGGCCACACTCCTTAGTGTGACTTGCAAGGCCCTTCTTCATCTGGTCCCTCCTTAACCACCAACCTTGTGCTTTATCCCCTCACTCCAGCCCCTCCCCAAAGTACTGCCGTTTCTTTTTTTTTTTTTTTTTTTTTTTTTTTTTTT
>NW_007726310.1:556222-563015 GCF_000696425.1 Galeopterus variegatus | reverse complement strand
TTTTTTTTTTTTTTTTTTTTTTTTTTTTTTTTGTCTTTTTCGTGACCGGTAAGGGGATAGCAACCCTTGGTGTGGTGTTGCCCGCACCATGCTCAGCCAGTGAGTGCACCGGCCATTCCTATATAGGATCCGAACCCGCGGTGGGAGTGTCGCCGCTCTCCCAGCGCCGCACTCTCCCGAGTGCGCCACGGGGCCAGCCCTGCAGTTTCTTAACGATCCAGGCTGTGGGAATCTCTTCCCCACCCTCCTCCTGGTTTACCTTTCATCTTCCTTCATTCAGCAGAGAAGAGCAAAAAAACACCAAAGAGGCAGAAGGAAAAGGGGAGTGCCATGGAAGGGTGGGGAAGGAGAGAGTGTGGAGGACAAAGGTGTCAAAAGTTGCAGAGAGGACATGAAAGAAGGGAACAAAAAGCATGTGCTGACCTCAGCAATCAGGAGAGAGCAGTGCCAGGGAGGGACAGTGCAGGTGTTGCAGGAAGCAGATCAACCCCAAGATGACACATTTGCTACTTTGTCATTTTCTTTGCTTTTTTCACATTTCGAAGTCCAACATTATTGGGGGGAGTCTCTGACACATTTCTAGACCTTTGAAAAACTCACAGACTATGTTGTCATCCTATTGTGCCTAATAGGTATGTGGCTCTGGAGAGGGACAGATTGCTGACAGCATTGTCTGAGCACCTGGATTTAGCTATGCCTCAACCTCTGATGCCTAATCTACTCCCGGACTGTCCCACTATATGGTCTGATAAATGTCTTGGTTTTTCAGATTATGCTTGTTTGAGTTGGGTTTCTGTCACTTGCAACCAAAGGATCTTTAGGGGTAGAAAGTTAATGATCTTTTTCCACAGGGGCTTGATTGGGTTCTGTTCTGAACCCTTATTGTGCAAAGAAACCAATCTGAAAAAAAAAAAAATCCAGAAATGTAAATCCTTTACTCCGTGGCTTTGCCCGCCCTCCCATAGCTACTTCTTTTCTGTCCCCTTCCTATGACTGGAATCACATTCAATCTTGCATCTTTGTATTAGAGTTCTTAGGTCACATATCCACCTCATTTCTCTCTCCCCGAATAACTTTTGGGAAACTGAGGGCTAGTCTAATTCATTATGTTATTCATCATGGGATAAGAGAACATCGAGAGGCTTGGCTTATTAAATAAAGCAAACGGATGAGTGAATGAATGAATGAATAGATGAATGAATGAATGAAACGGACAAGCCCAGGACAGGCTAAAGGACCCAGAACTCAGCCCCTGCACGTTTAAAACTCAGCAGCAGCCAGCGGGCAGTGTGGCCATCGTGGGCAACCCCTTATCAGCTCTGGCCCAACTGAATCGGAAATCACAAGCTGATGTTGGCTTCTTGCAGCTGCATTGCTCTTACTGGCTGCTGTCTCTGCAATTGCATGGGGTGTGGTACCACAGAGGGGGCAGCTTGGTGACTGTAGACAGCCCCAGAGCGGTCCCTTGCAAGGAGCTGAGGCACCTTCATTTTGGGGGGCACACAGCCGATAGCCAGCCAGGAGCAACAGAGAGAGTGTCTACATTCTTAGGGTTTGTTTAATCTGGTTTTTCCAGACCATTCTGTTTCCAGGTTTCGCATCTGTACCAAGTCTCCCAGGAACAGCTCCCTCTCCCCTGCCAACAAGGCAAAGGATCCACCAGCATCAGAACTGCCAGAGTTAGGGTTCCCTGCACTAACTGCACTAGATCCCAGACTACTTGGTCAGCTAATGGAAGCAAAGCCGTCCTCCAGTGATCAGTGCCCAAGATCCAGAAACAGAAGGCTTGTCAGCTATCTCTACCCCTCCTCCTTCTGCCACCCTCCTTTGCCAAGTGAGCACCCCCACCCCCCACCCTACCAGGCTGCTGAGGACACAGCTGCCACAGCTTCGTCACAGCGTCCCCTGTCTCAGCCTGGGTGCTTGGAAGTCTGTTCGTTTAACTCACCTTGGAACTATGAAGTTACTTATCTTTTCTACAGAGGATTGGTTGCTTCAGTTCCATCTTCATTCTTTCCAAGACAACCCCTCCAGTCCCTTCTAGGCAGAAAAATACCTCTTCTCTATTTTCCTATCTGTTACAAAGCAGCAGATAGCTTTAAACAAAAGCTAAATCCTCTTGCAACTGGAAACAAAGCCACGAGGAAGGGGGACAGGTATTGGCATCGGGGAGTCTGGAGAACCAGGATACTGGACTCAGTCAAGAATTACCTGCTTTGGATACAAGAAACTCAGACCCACTGTATCCTTGCCTCCAGCTCTGCCTCCTGCTGGAGCTGTCTCTGGGATCATTTGGCATCAGATGCAGAATTCATCACTTTGAGTTTTCTTGTTTGTTTCTTTTGGGGGAGGGTGCAGGGAGAGGGTGGCTGGCTGGGACAGGGATCCGAACCCATGACCTTGGCATTATAAGTGTGCACTCCAACTGACCAAGCAAACTGGCCAGTCCTACACTCTGAGTTTTCTTTTTCTTTTTTTCCTTTTTGTCTTTTTTCGTGACCGGTAACAGGATCACAACCCTCGGTGTCACGCCCGCACCGCGCTCAGCCAGTGAGTGGACCAGTCTCTATATGGGATCCAACCCCTCTTCGGCAGGAGCGCCACAGCGCTCCCAAGCGCCGCACTCTACCAAGTGCGCCACCGGGCCGGCCCTACACTCTGAGTTTTCTTTTTCTTTTTTTCCTTTTTGTCTTTTTTCGTGACCGGTAACAGGATCACAACCCTCGGTGTCACGCCCGCACCGCGCTCAGCCAGTGAGTGGACCAGTCTCTATATGGGATCCAAACCCTCTTCGGCAGGAGCGCCACAGCGCTCCCAAGCGCCGCACTCTACCAAGTGCGCCACCGGGCCGGCCCTACACTCTGAGTTTTCTAAGGAATCCACTTACATAAAATACTAATAAGCAATGCTGATTTTACTGAAGATTACATTAGGGAGATGAAGGGAGCGTGCATCACACATCTCTTAGTGAACTGTTCCAAAGCCCTGCATGGGTATTGCTTTTGTCCAGACGCCCCTTGTCCAAGCCATGCCATTGGACTGGGGAGCCTCAAATTGGTAGGCAGTTTTTTGTTTTTCTTTCTATCTTCTCCCCAGGTGACCCCGACTCACTAGCTCCTGGTTCCTCCCTCCCAGTTTTTTTTCACAGGCATATCCCTGTCTTCTTTGAAATGCATTCAGAGCACTTCAATTCTATTCTAATCTTTACCTCCCAGTTTTTAGACCCCAAACTTCATGACACCACCCAAAACACAGATGGCTCTGTGGTTGCTAGGACCCATTTTTAGTAAACTGTAAAGGGTAATAAGCCAGAAAAGAGCTGTTGTATAAACACATTTCACTTCATTTAAACAATCACCACATGAGTTAGGTACAATTATGGAGATGGGTACACTAGCATTTAAGCCTGATGGAGGTGGGATTTCAACCAAGGGCCACCACTCCAGGGACTTCCCACCGCACCACAGGAAGACCTGCAGGCTGAGCCCATCTGAATCCCAAATCTCTTGACCTAACCCCGGAAGGCCCAGACAGTGGCAGGTCTGGTATCCAGTTGATGGGCACCTCTGCTCCTGGCACAGTCCCCTCTAGCTCTCACATGCAGGGGCAGGCAGGACAACGGCATGCTCTCAGCCAGTGGTTCCCAAAGTGTGGTCCCTGGAGCAGGGCCTCAGCATCACCTGGGAATTTGTTAGTGACGAGTGCTGTGGGCTGTGGCTGTGGGAAGGGAGCAATGCCACACAAGCTGGGGACTTGGCCATCCTCTGCTTTGGCAGTGATGTTCCCCACGGTGTGTGCATGCAGAACTAGCCCTAACTGGGGCGTTAGTTACAGGAAGCAGATTTATGCTTAATGTCCAACCATTTATTCTTTCATCTGTTCTTATTTTGGGGGGAAAGAGGAAATTTTGATTTTATATGCCATCAATGTTGTTTTTTTGCCCCTTAAGTCTTAATGTTTAAAAATTGCAAGTGATTCATAAACACATTTTTATTGTAAAAACACTCAAATATAATAGGAATTTAGAGAGTACAAAAGGGAGTCTCCCTCCGCCCCTTTCCCAATTTATTTATCCTCCCCACGCAGTGATAAGTATTGTTGATAGCTTGGGGCGATTTATACATGAGCTTATACCATGCAAATTGTTTCTTTGACTTGCTTCGTTTACTTGGAGATTATTATATATCAGTAGATGAGGATCAATCACATTCTTTTCTTAAATATAAATGTACACAATGTTGTGAGTGAGGCACCCTCCCACAAGAAATGCACTTACACACCATTCGTGCAGAAAAGGGCAGTTTATTCACTCCACCTGGCCAGTGACCGTCTCCCAAGGAGCAACCAAGGAAGAGTGGCATCGGGCTTTGGTCTTGTAGGGTTTTTAAAGGCAAAAACCACATCCCGTTGGCACATGGGTTTGTCCAGGTGCACAAAGCAAGCTAGGGAGCTAGGTCACAGAGGCCAAGAATGAGCCATTAGAGCAATTGAGCAGACAAATTTCATTGTGTATGTTCCCATGTAATAGTTCACTGTGTATGGCTCCTGTTCCCATGTAACAGTTTACTGTGCCTGGCTTCTGTTTCTGTGCAATGGCTTTTGTTTCTATGAGAAGGTCAATGGCTTCTCATGCAGAAGAGGGGGTAGTCTACAGGTCAGACGGGGTAAAATGGAGTTACTTAGGTTAAGCAAGCATTCTACAGAAGTGGATAGTGTAGGTTATGAGGGTGTAGGGAGCTCTATTTCAATAATTATTTGCACTACTAATACATTTACAGAGTTCAGAATGGAAAGGACACAGAGAAAAGTAGTCCACCCCCTCTTCAGAAAGATGAAGGAAATCTGTAACTTCCCCTCCCGCAAGCCTTCTCTTTTGCAGGTGCAACTGTCCCCTCTCCCCAGCTCCTCGGTCCCCACAGCCAACTCTGGGATGGGGTGAGGGGGCAGAGCGAACTTAGGTCACTGCAGAGGGCGGGGCCTTGTTTCCTCTTTCTTTCTCTGTGCTTGGAGAGGGAGACCAAGTGGACCCTCCTTCCTGGGCCCAGCCCCACCGGCATTAACTTCCCTATCGCCAGGGGTTCCTCCTTGGCAGGTTTTGTGGGAGGTGCTGGGCTGGCAAGCAGGTCTGCAAGCCTCCCAGGCTGCAGAGGAGGTGCGAGGAGCCTCTTGATCGGTATGAAATATGTATCATCTTCGCTGTTTCCTTCTCCCAAATGAATTCACACTGGGAAGAGGGACAGGTCATGGAGGCTGGGTCAACCAGGAGATCAGCAAGAAAACTCAAAGACCCCAACCCCTCATTCCCTATGCAGATCTCTTGCCCTCCAGCACACGCGTGTTTGTGTGGGAGCGAAGCAAGGAGAGCAGAGGCTGTCCTGTGGGTGAAAGAGTAGATGGTAGTCTGTGTAAAGAGACTGTCAGACCTTTAAGGTATCAGACTTTAGTCTCTTTTTCCTGTGAGTCCCTCTTTCCTACATCCAGATAAGGGGGGGCTGGAGGGTGGAAAGGGCTTCAGGGCTGTTTGCATCTACTGTTTGCCTTGCTACTGCAGATTTTCTCACAGATGCAAATCTTCCCCACAAAAGACAGCTTTTCAAAGCTATCACTGTGGTTCACAGCCCCTCTAAACAGCCATATCAAAATAGGCCAAAGAAGTCTATTTTGGAATAAAATATTCTGGGTTCCTTTAGGTGTGTGGGGGTGGGTTGGGGGCTACTCCCACCACCCCCACCATCACCCCCCAGGTCTCAGGGGATCACCTCCCACCAGCCCTCCATCCCTGGAGCCACATTCACCGAGGGCTTCCTTCCTGGCTGACATCCCCTCAGCAGGGGACAGCACAGATGTGCCTGGAGCCCCACCAATCCACCCCAACTCCTCCTCTAGCCCCTCTCCCCCACTCCCACTTCTCCACCCCCACCACCCCCACCATTCCTGAGGGCGTATGGCGAGTGTGGCTTCCATTTCCAAACTGTCCAAGCTCCTCCAGGATTCCACTATAATGAAGCCATCCCTCTTAGATATCTGTGTGAACTTTACTTCTCTGAGCCTCAGTTTACCCACCACTCACATGAGGGGTTGAGGGTGCAGCATAGCTCAGTGGTTAAGAGCAGGGACTGGACCCTGAAGAGTTTCATTTTTACTGTCTCTGTGACCTTGGGCAAGTTACTTAACTTCTCTGTTTCGGTTTCTGGGCCTCTGTAACGGGATGGACTAGTTCCTACCTCGTGGGGTTGATGGGAGGCACAAGGCGGTTACCATAAGCATGAGCACACCGACCAGTAAGCGCTGTAACGTGTCTGCTGATATCTCAGATTGCTCTAGTGGGACATTCATTGGTGAGTCCTCATGCAGGTTGCCTTCCAGATCTAAATTTCTGAGATCCTCCAAAAGGGCACCATCTCTCCCCACTCTGCCTGTGCAGGAGGGACACATACACGTGGCTGCTGGGACCACAGCTGCCTTTCCCGGGACCACACACTCGAGTCTCAGGAGCGCTGTTCTGAGCCAGGCCACAGGAGCCTGTGCACAGAACAGAGAGGAATAACCTGGCACACCCGGGGACCGTCTGGCACCTGCCTCGCTTTGCTCTTAGAGGGAGGGGAAGGGCACCCTTTCCCAGGAGAGCCGGCTTCCTTTTTCCTGATTTTACCTGTAGAAAGAAAGAAAAAGAAAGAGGGAATTTAGAGACTTGGAGGAAGGAGGGAGTAGCTCTTCCCTCCCCCTAACACCGGGAAGCCCTTTTCCCAGGAAAGCCATAAGCGTCCCAGCGCTGGGGTGGGGGTGGGGATGG
>NW_007726310.1:507791-556212 GCF_000696425.1 Galeopterus variegatus | reverse complement strand
CGGGGCGGGGCCACGCAGCATCCCCTGGTGTGCAGCCCAGGCGCTGGCGCGACTCGGATGTCAGGGACTTCAGGGAGAGGTCTGAGGATGGTGACAGTCCCCTACCTTGCAGCCCCTAGCGGAAGCTCCAGGCTGTCCGAGGAGAACAAATGAGTCTGAGCCGTTGTTTGCGGAGGAGCCTCCTTTTCAGGAAGGCTTGGAGGTCCGGGGCTCACCTGGCCGAGCTCCTTTGGCTTTCGGCTCACAGGGACCCCCAGAGCCGGGCAGGTGACCTGTACAAGTCTCAGTGCACCATCCCCTTTCACACAGCTTCCTCTTGTAATCCGTACAATCCCCCTGGAGAGTAGACACTGTGTCCCTTTCACGGGTGAGGAAGCGAGGCTTGGAGACATTGTGAAGTGGCCAGGGTCACACAGAGTGGCAGTTCCTGTTCCTTCCTGGCCTCCCTATCACGTGAGGGCTGATCTGAGAGAGCACCCCAATCAGCCAAGGGGGCAGAGGGAATGGAAGGCCACAGGGATCCCACCAGGTGCAGGAGGGACTTACGGAAATGGAGGTGGGGGAGGGGCAGGGCAGAATACCCCTTCTACTGCCCCACCCCCAAGACTCCCAGTGCACAGCTTGATTTTGATACCCTAACTGAGGCCTGCCTAATCTTCTAGGACGCAGAAACTGGCAAAGGAGACTTACCCATCTCCTCCCAAAGTTGGAAAATAATGCCCATTGCAGGGCTGGCAAGGCTGGGAGGTTGAGGCCCTATGGCAGGAGTAACTACACTGTGAGTAGAACTGAGGCCTGCCTAATCTTCTAGGACGCAGAAACTGGCAAAGGAGACTTACCCATCTCCTTCCAAAGTTGGAAAATAATGCCCATTGCAGGGCTGGCAAGGCTGGGAGGTTGAGGCCCTATGGCAGGAGTAACTACACTGTGAGTATTGTGAGGTGAGGGTCTTCAAGGGTATTGCCAACTCCCTCTCAGCCCATGGTGAAGTAGCTGTGTGGAGGACGGTCTAGCTTGGGGAAGAAGACAGGAGAGGGGCCTGAGCAGTACAGCTCCCTCCTTTCCCTTTACCCGCCAACAGCAGGACCCACCTGGGATTCTAGCCCCAGTCCCCCAGTCCACTGACCCCTTTCCTCAGTGCTTAATGACTCAGATTGCAAAAGCTCATGGACTCGATGCAACTTTCTGGCTCAGAGCCCCTTTAGTCTGTGACAACATGGCCCATGGATCAGCCCACAGATCATGGTGATTGTATCTAGGGTGGGCATCTGACCCACAGGGAACCCATCCATAGGCTGGCCAGTGACTTATGCTGAAGTCTGGTTTAAGGAATCTTCCTGGTGGAGGTGGTAACAGCTAAGGTTACCTCACCATCCATCAGAATTATCTAGGGAACTTTAAAAATATATAGACACCCAGCTTCCATTTCCCAGGGATTCTCATTTAGTTAGTTTGGGGTGGGTCCCAGACATTGGTCTTTTAAAAATGATTCTTAAGTAATTCTAATATGCGGCCATGGTTGGGAACTTCTGAAGCAAGCCAATAACCCTGGCTATCTCCATTATGAACATATTTTTCTTTGCCTTGTTAAGCATATTATAATTTTTGGCTTAAAGTCCTTGTCCAGTAATTCCAACAACTTAGTCATCTAAGTTTTAGCCTTTGTTGGTTATCTTTTCCCTTGAGAATGTGTCACATTTTCTCTGTATGTTGAATAATTTTGGATTTCATTCTGGACATAGTGAGTGTTACATCGTGGAGATTCTGAATTCTGTTATATTCCTCTGAAGAGTACTTATATTTTTGTCTTAGCAGACAATTACCTTGGTTAGACACAAACTACAAATTCTGTCCCTCTGCCATGGGCAGAAGTTTGAATCTCAATTCAGTTCATTTAGTCTTAGCTGCAAGATGCTTTAGTCTGAACCAAAGCAGGGGTCGTTTAAAGACTTGGGCAGAGTTTGTACACAGAATTAGGGGATCCCTTTCTCTGGTTCTTTCTCCTTCAGGATTCCGTCTCACTTTCCAGTGGCCTTGGCTGCTCCAGGTTTCATCTGTGGTTCCCTAGGCCAGAAAGGTGATGGGCTTTCTACAGGAATTTTAGCTGCTTACATCATGCCATGACTTGAAACAAATGTGTATTCTGCAGTTGTTGGGTGAAATGTCCTATAATTGTCAGATGGGTCAAATTGGTTGATAGTGTTGTTTAACTCTTCTATGTCCTTGCTGATTTTCTGTCTAGTTATTCTATCTATGACCGAGAGTGGGGTTTCAAAATCTCCAACTACTTTTGTTGAATTGTCTATTTTTTTTCCTCTCTCAATTTTGTCTGTTTTTGCTTCATGTATTTTAGGGCTTTATTGTTGGGTATGTATACCTTTTTAATAATTATATCTTCTTGTTGTGTTGGCTTTTATATCACTATGAAATGCCCCTTTTTCTCTGGTAATATTTATTGTCTTAAAATCTATTTTATCTGATATTAATATAGCCATTTTAGCTCTCCCTGTGGCAATTTATATATGTTTTCTATCCCTTTACTTTCAACCTTTTTGTGTCTTTGGATCTAAGGTGTGTCTCTGCATACAGCATATGGTTAGGTTCTGCATTTTTTATCCAGTGTGACAATCTCTACCTATAAAGTGTTTAATCCGTTCACATTTAATGTAATTACTATGTAGTTAGATTTATATCTGCCATTTGCCTATTGGTTTTCTATTGGTCTTTGTCTCATCCTTTTTGTCCCTCTGTTCTTTAACTGTCTTCTTTTTGTTAATTAATATTTTTGTGTATCATCTTAATTCCCGTCAATTTTTAGAAAATTATATGCATAATTTTTTCCAGCTTTTTGTTGACTGGATTTGTTAACATCCTTACTCAATCACGCCAGAGGATGACTTATTTTTGATAGTTAAACCATCCTTATTTACCTGGAATAAATCTCACTTGGTTTTGATGTATTTACCCTGTTTATATATAATTGGATTCAATATGATAACATTTTTATTAATAATTTTTGTGTCTAGGTTTATGAGGGAGATTAATCAATGATCTTCTTTTTCTGGTAAACCCCTTATGATAATGTTTTATTATGACGGTTATGCTGGCCTCAAAAAAGAGCTAGAATATGTTCCATCATTTTCTATTCTCTGAAAGACTTTATATAAGATTGGAGTTAGTTTTACTTAAATGTTTGGAGAATTTACTGTTGCATCTACCTGAGCCTGCAATTTTTCTTGTGGGAAGTTTCTTTTAATTAAAAAATAATGGCTTGGCTTCTGGTTTCCAGTCCTGCATGTACATAGTTTGGTAGTTGTCACTTAACAACATGAAAAAACCTGAACAAACTTAAAATTAATGATTCTTCTTAAATGCATCAGAGAACTGAGGTCACAGAACAAACTAATGCTCCCAAAATTAGACAAACATAGAGGCAGATACAGAATCACAACTTATGGAGCAGAAGACCAAGATTAGAAACCTCCACAGGAACCAGTGCCAGGATAAGAAGATGTAAACTATAATTGATGAATTGCTGGAAGCTCAGTGTGGACAAGCTTGAGAGATAAAAGCTCCAGAGGGACCCAGTCCTTGGGGACCTCATACTTTTGTGAGTTTTACCTCCAGGAGGCCTACCAGGTTTATGCAATGGAAAGCAGAGAAAATTTCCCTCATGCTTCCAGCACAGGGAGGGGGAAAGTAGCCATTCTGAAGTATGCCCAGAGCATTCATTTTCCTTGACAAGGCCCACCCTCAAGAGAAATTATTTAACCAGAGCCTAACTGACTGGAGTTTTACCAGAGGCTGACCTGGGGGAAGGGAAATACTTAAATCCAGCCTGCTCTAGCTTTCCATGTACAGGAAGGAAAAATCCAACTCTAGCCTTCCCTAGCCATCTTGTCCCACCTGAGAGAGGAAAAACTAAAAACCACTTGTGAAGGTCACAGCCCAGGGGCACAGGCTTTCTAAAAGTCTGAGACCTAATCATAGGACTATTGAACACTTCCCTCTCCTCCATGCTTACCATCACATTAATGGGGCTCCTGTGCAATAGGGGCAACAAAACAAAGGACACCAAAAGAAATTTTAGCCTCTGACAATGATGATTACAGCAAACAGTAAACACAGCCTAATCTTAGCCAGATAAACATAAATCCTCAGGTAAAAGGCCTATTCAGCGTCTTTTAACCAGTAAACCATGTTGGCTTTCAACAAAAAATTACAAGGCATACTAAAAGCAAGAAAACAAAGAAAAAAATTTTGAACCCCACCCCCACCCCACACAGTTTAAAGAGACAGACCAAGCATCAGAACCAGACTCAGATATGACAGGGATGTTGAAGTTATCAGATTGGAACTTAAAACAACTATATTAATATGCTAAGGGCTCTAGTGGAAAAAGTGAGCAACATGCAAAAACATGTGGGGTAATGTAAGCAAAGAGATGGAAATTCCAAGAAAGAATAAAAAGGAAATGCTAGAAATCAAAAACACTGTAACAGAAGTGAAGAATGCCTTTGATGTGCTAATCAATAGACAGGAAACCACCATATAAAGAATCAGTGACCCTGAAATAATATCAGTAGAAACTTCCCAAACTGAAATGCAAACCGAAAAAATAAAAAAGACTGAACAAAATATCCAAGAACTAGGGGACAATTACAAAAGGTGTTAGGTGCACATGATTGGAATACCAGAAGAACAAAGAGAGAAAGGAACAGAAGAAATACCTGAAACAATAATGTTTAAGAATTTCCCAAAATTAATGACAGACATCAAACCACAGATCCAGAAAGCACTGAAAACATCAACAGGGAAAAATAAGAAAAATCTACACATAGGCATATCATATTCTAACTGCAGAAAATCAAAGACAAAGAGAAAATCCTGAAAAAACCAGAGGAAAAAAAATACCATATCTCTAGAGGAGCAAAGATAAGAATTACTCAGAATTTTCATTTCTTCTGTCAGATCGACAAGTTCTTATTTCTGATCAATTTCTCCATTTTGTGCAAATTGTCAAATTATGTAGTTATTATTTGTGTAGTTATTTATGATATCCTCTTCTTATCGTTTTAATGTCTGTAGGATTTATAGAGATGCCCTCTTTTTCATTCATGATATTGGTAATTTGTTCTCCCTGCCCCCTTCAGTCTTGCCAAGGGTTATATCAATTAGTATGTTGGCTTTCTAATTCAATGATGTCTGCTCTTATACTTATTTCCATCTTCCTACTTTCTTTGATTGGTCTACCACTCTTTTTCTACCTTTTTGAATTGTAAATAATTGATTTTTAGCCTTTATCCTTTATAAGATATGCTTTTTATGGTAATGAATTTCCTCCTAAGCATTGCTTTAGCATTCCACAAGTTTCAATATCACATATTGATTATCAGCCAGTTCAAAATATTTTCTAGTTTCCATTTTATTTCCTTTTTGACCCATGGATTATTTAGAAATGTAGTGCTTAGGCAGTTGGAATTTTCTAGTAATATTTTTGTTATTGATAGTTTAATTTCATTATCAGAGAATATACTTTGTTTGATTTCAATCATTTGAAATTTGACATTTTATTTGTACTTGAAAAGAATGTTAACTTTGCTACTGTTGGGCATAATGTCCTATTTATTTCAGTGAGATCAATTCTGTTAATTGTGTTATCCAGATCTTCTATATCTCTACTAATTTTTTTTTTTTTGTCTATTTGTTCTATCAGCTGTTGAGAGAGGTATGTTAAAGTTTTCCACTATGGTTGTGGAGACTTTTAATTCTACCAATTTTTGCTTTATTTAGGCTCAAGTTATGTTATTAGGTGCATACAGATTTATGATTGTGGTATCTTCTGGTTGGATTGACTCTGATCCTAATGAAATGTCCCTTTTTATTTTTTGTAATGCTTCTTGCCTTAAAGTCTTTAATTAGTGTAACAGCACCAGCTTTTTTGATCAGGTTTGTGTGGTGTTATCCTTTATATCCTTTTGGTTTCTTTTTTTAATATACTTTATTTTAAATTTACTTATTTATTATTATTATTATATTTTACATTATAAGATATTGTTGTGGAGTGGTTGGAGTGGAGGGGATAAGGTGGGAAGATGAAGAAGGGGGGAGGGGAGTATGGTCGAGGCCCATGGCACCCTCCCTCATTCCAGCAGAGGAGCCCAGGGCACTTCTGGAGGTGGCCTTGTTGTTGTTGCTGGGCTGGATATGGACATTGGGGGTGTGTGGCTGAGGCCCTCAGCCCCCTCCATCCTGGTTCAGGAGGCCAAGGTGCTTCTAGTGGTGGCTCAGTGGTCGTCACTGGATTGGATGCAGACATTGGAGGGGCATGGCTGAGGCCCTCAGCCCCACCACCCCAGCTTGGCAGCCTAGGGTGCTTCAGCAGTGACTTAGTGGTCATTGCTGGGCTGGAAGTGGATGTCGGGGGGGGGGCGTTGTGTTTGAGTCCGTCATCCCCGACACCTTGGCTTGGGAGCCCAGGGTGCTTCCAGTGGTGACCGGTGGTCATTGCTGGGCTGGATGCAGGCATCAGGGGGAATGTGGCTGAGGCTCTTGGCTCTCTCCACACCCTGGCTTGGGAGCCTGGGCGACTTCTGGTCCTCCTAGGTTTTATAGGTGTTCTTTGATGCTGTTAGACCTTTACTGGTTAATATCAGAACTTTGTCTCTGATCTGTGGTTTTTTGTTTTTTCTTTCAGGTCTAAGTTGGATTATTCGCTATTCTCACCACTTAAACTCTGCACTGGAACTAATTTGTTGTCCTTTGGTTACTTCCAAAATGGGGGAACTTCCTGTGGGGACCAGCACTTGAGCCCTGTGGTTGAGCTAAATTGCTGCTTTGCTGCTGATTCTCTGGAGAAGGCTTTTTGTACAGCTCGGGTTTTAACTGTTGACCTTGTAAGTACTTCTGGGTCTTGTGAGGTCTGGTACACCTGGATTGTGTGGAAACTCTGGTCTGGACCTGAGTCTTTTCAGCAAACAGCACCCCCTGCAGTTCCATATTCCTGACCAGTCTCCACTGAGTGGTCTTGTGTTGTCTGGGGGGCAGATTAGCTGTCCATGCTGTGCCCCGGTGTTCCCCCAGAGGGCTGTCTTCCCCACTGCCCACACTCCGAACACTTCCCATGGGATGGGCCATGTGCTGGTCACTTGCAATGACTCATTGGCCTCGGAGTGGCTTCTTTTTTCAGTTGTTTGTGGCCCCTCACTCCTGTGTGGGTCCACAGGAACCCTGTTAGTGGTCTTGCTGGCCTGGGGGCCATCAAGGCCCTCTTCTCCCCCGCTGCCTCCAAGCAACCTCATACGAAGGGCACAGCTGTGGCTTTTGCCAGCTCTTGCTCCGTGTGCTCACTAAGACCTGCTTTGAAGTGGGTGGGACTCGAAATGGTCAAAGTGGTCCCTTCTTTCTCTCATTGCAGGTCCTCTTCTCTTCATGAACTTTGTAGGTCTCTCCTCTTCCCCTGAGCTCTAGCAGCCCCAGCTTGGCAGTCATTGCTTTTTAATAGTTGTAAATTGGTTGACTGTGGGAGAGGATGACACTGGGGACCGTTTATCCTGCCATCTCCATCAGAAGTCCCATCCTTTTGGTTTCAACCTTTCTGTAATCTTATATTTAAAGTGTGTTTCTTTTCAGCAGTGCATAAGTTTTTAAAAAATATAATCAGACAATTCTAGATTGGCAGGGGGTGGGGTTTCTTCAGCACCTTAAAGATGTCATTTCATTGTCTCTGGCTTCCATTGTTTCTGTTGAGAAGGGAGCTCTGTTTAATTGTTGCTACTTTGAACATAAAGTATGTTATTTTCCTCTGGCTGTATTTATAAGATTTTCTCATTACATTTTTTTCCTTCAGGAGTTTGACAATGAGGTGCTTATGTGTGTGTTTTTTAAGAAACTAAATTCCAAGTTTTATTGGGATTTCACCAGTTTTCCCATTCATGTCTTCTTTCTGTTTCAGGATCCAGTCCAGTGTCGCACACTGCATTCATTTCAGGGTTACTCAGTCTCTTTTAGTCTGTGAGTTTCTCAGGCTTTCCTTATTTTTCATGACATTGACAGTCTAGAAGAGTACTGGACAGGTTATCTGGTAAAATGCCCCATAATCTGGGTTTGTATGATGTTTTTCTCATGATTAGACTAGGGTGAAGGATAGAATATCAGAGGTGAAACCAGCCATTTCAAAGCAGGTCTTGCTGAGCACACGGAGCAAGAGCTGGCAAAAGCCGCAGCTGTGCCCTTCATATGAGGTTGCTTGGAGGCAGCAGGGGAGAAGGGGGCCTTGATGGCCCCCGGGACAACAAGACCACTAACAGGGTTCCTGTGGACCCACATAGGAGTGAGGGGCCACAAACAACTGAAAAAAGGAGCCACTCAGAAGCCAGTGAGTCATTGCAAGTGACCAGCCCTTCTCACATGATTTTGTTTTTATCCTGTGTGAGATCTGCTGAGTCTGTTGAATCTGTGAGTTGATGTGCTATGTCAGTTTTGGCCAAATGAATATTGGCAGAAGAGATACTGTGCCACTTGCAGTCCCCATCCCTATGAGGCATCACGTCTCTGCTTGCCTGTCTTGTGCTAGCATGCTGGTCCAAGGTCCCTATGACCCAAGCCTAAAAACAGTTTCAGATCCAGGGGGCCATTATTGAGCTATCTTCCCTTTTTCTCAACTGCACAGTAGGTCCAGGATCCACTGTACCATCTGCCAGTGACATCAGCCTCCGGCCCTGCCCCTCCCTGAGGCTTGGGGTGCAGGAGCAGCTGGATATATGGGCTCATATTTCTCAAGTGAGGTGGCACAGGAAACCCCAACTGTTGAGTCCTTAAGTACAGGATTTATTCGTTCTGTAGGTTAATATGTATGATGAGGCTTAAATGGAACACTGTTCGGGAAAATTTTAGCACAAATATGTTTTCTACAGAGTAAAAAATTACAAAAAGATAAAATAATTTTCTAAGAATCTCATTTCTGCTATATATGAAATGATTTATTTAAACTGTCCAACTAGCTGTTCATTGCCATGCAGCAAATTAACTGTAGATCATTAAATATGGGACAAATCAAGTTTTATTGACAATAATATTAAGTTCCTCTCGGTAATATCTGGACATCTGCAGATCATGTAGTAGGACAACCTGCCCACATAGCAAAAAAGTACTGAAGGTGCACAGCCGACCACTCTTCTGCAGCCCGGAGCAAGTACAGACAGCTGGGACAGGGAGGGATGGCTACACAGGGCGGGAGCTGTCTCTGGCCACTGTCCTTGCATCATGAATACTCCGAGCTGCAATTTCATGGGCTCCTATAAGCCCAGGACCTTTGGAGGAGTGTCAATCAGGAGAAGGAGAGGAAAAGGGGCCGTGTGTGGGATACAGTGTCATGCCTCCATGGTTACTTTCCCACCTCCACCAGCCCACATCCTGGTCCTACCCTCCACCCTATCACCCCAGACCCCATTGGCATCCAACTCCTCAAACCACTCCAACCTGGTGGTTTTACATTTTAGTCTCCCTTGTTCTATGACATGTCAGACATTTCCCATGTATAAGTCCCATGTCCCTCCAATCAGGCACTAAGCTTTGTGAGGACAGTCATTTCAGTCTCCGCTCCTCTGGCATCTTGCCCAGGTGCCAGAACGGTGCCAGTGAACTTGTGAGTATGGAAGATTCTGCACGCAATGTGCAACAGCGAAAAGAGTGAGATGGTAGTGAGGGGCACTGGGGCCAACCTGATAGAGAAGGCGGCGAAGGGTGGGGCACCCGAGCAGACCCCTTACCCTGACAAAGGCAATTCCTTCTTTGGAAGGTAAAATCAATCGTTGCTTACCCGCTCCGTCTGGTTCTGCCTCACCCGGAAAATTGGGAAAGGGTGAATGAGAAGCATCCCAGAGGCAGTGAGAGAATCCCAGTGGCCAGAGACAGGGAACCAGCATTTAGAGGATGAGGCACTGATTTTTGCTGAGCACCTACCATGGCCTAGGCACTGGGCTAGCTGCTTTGCAGACAACTTTTTTTTCATCCCTTTAAGGAGGTCTTATTTCCCCACCATTTTAGTACTGAGGAAATGGAGACTCAAAGAAGTTAATTTCTTTCTGGTCATTTAGGTGGAAGGTAAGTGAGCTGCTACTGAACTTAAGACTGTCCCATCTCCCAAGGATCTCAGATCCAGGACGTAGCTCAAGAGAGAATCTGTACCAGGTCCTAACGTTGGACAGGTAAAGTGTTAGTGCTGTTTTTCAGGAGACTCAGGGAACCTGAGAGAGAGAGAGAGAGAGAGAAACTGCGGAGATGTGTGCATGTATGTGTGCTAGGGGGTGGGGGAGGGGAGGGCATTGAAGGAAAGAAAAGTCTCATCCACATTCTACCACCTGAGCCCCACAGTAGAGGGGACTGAACTCCAGACACAAAGGGTTCCCTAAGTCTTTGATGAAGTAAGGGGTAGGCCCAGCCAAGGGCTGCGGGAGGAAGCCTAAACCATACTCCAGAGCACCAGAGCCTCACATCTCCCTTCTAGAAAGGATCCTAGACTGCGCTAGTGGTTAGGGCCTTTGGAGATCAACTCACCCATCCATCTCCTTTTACTGTGAGGAATCTGAGAGGTTAAGTGGCCAGTCCCTCTCTCTCTAATGGCTTTCTCTCAGAATTCTGAGGCCCCAGAAACCACCTACCCATTGCCCCTGCCCATCACCGGGCCACCGTGGCACCCAGACCTAGCACAGGGTCATTTAGTTCTCCACAGAGAGTGACCACTTGGAGCGAGGCTGAGAGGAGGCTGGCCCAGGCTTCCTGTCCAGTCTGGCACCAGGGCCGTGCTAGGGCAGAGCTCCACTGAAAGTCATGATGGGCAGGCAGAGGAGGGAGCAGAGGTCGGGCGCAGCCTTGGCCGGCGAGTTGGGAGGCCTCTGGGATGGTGGGCAGAGGCTGCTCTTCTCTGGCTTGTAGCAGGGTGAGACCTCACACCTGTGGGGCAGGGCAGGGGTGAGAGAAGCCCCCCCCCATCCTTCCAGCTCCTTCCAGGCCTCCAGGCTGGTGAGCAGAAACCAACCCCTTCCCTGGGACCCCACTTTGCTGAAGCAGAACTGAGGACTCGTCTTTCCTACCTAATCACGCTCTGCAGGATCTTTCTCTCGTCCTGGTCCAGACACACGGCAAAGGGGCAGCTGTTGGTGCCGATAATCTGCACCTTGTCCACTTTGATCTGTGATGTGCTAATCTGGAAGGAAGGTCCGTGTCAGCTCCCAAAGCCCCAGCCATACAACACTGCCATTCTCTGCAGCTCCTTCTCTACACACTGCCCATCAGGGCTGGGGGGTGTGGGGGGCAGGAGTCTGGCTGGCAGCTCTTCAGGGTTAATGGCCACATCAGGGGACGGGTCCTGAGGCCTTCATCAGGCCCTGCCTCCTCTCTGGCCTCTGCCCTTTCCTGAGTCTGGAAGAAGCAATTGCCTCCTGAGAAGACCCTGCACTGCCAACCGCCCTCATTATGAGGGCCTCAGGGCACCCTGATCCCCGGACACAGAGCCCACTCTGTCTCGGACTCAGGGCTCTTCTAGAACCCACCACAGAACCTCTCCACACACACATATTCTCCCACAGACACCCCGCAGCACTCCACACCTGGGTACACCCCAAACCCACACCCCCACCTACCTTTCCTCTCCCATCCACAGGCCTGCCAGACACTGTTCTCTCACACAGCCACACACGCACACATACGTACATGCGTGCACACCCACACACGCACACACATGCTCTGATAAGTCTACTGAGGACATGGCTGGAGGGGAGGGATGCCCTTACCTGGTTGAAGCCCTTCTTGGATTTGGGGTTCTGCCTTTTCACCACTTCTGTCAAGTTTAGCATCAGGGCCTCCGTGCCAGAGTCTGGAGGGCAAGGGTGGCTCAGGCCAGGCTCAGAACACCTCACTGCCCCCCAGCCCCCACCCTGCCCGCCCCACTCACCCAGCTCCTCCTGCTTCCGGCAGGCCTTGTGGAGGTTGACGGAGGTACAGACCTTCTCCAGGTTGCTCCAGCGACTTCGTCCACTGATCGCCCCCTGGAAACATAGCACAGCCAGATCCCCTCAGCCCAGAGGCCCCTGTGTACCTGCTCTTCAAAGACCCACCAGTGACAGGGTGCAGTTGAGGCCCATGCAGCCAACTGCTTCTTCTGACTTTCTCCTTGTATCTCTCAAGGGTGCCTCAAACTCAGCATGTCCTAGACCCCAGACGTGGGCCTCTTCCTGTGTTCCCCACCTGGGAAGACGGTGCTGCCAGTCACAGAAGACTGAAATCCAGGAGCTGGGCCTCTCCTTTTCTAATCCATCCCCAAGCCCTGCTGATCACATAACTCACAGCTTTCTCTCGTTTCTTTCCATCACCACCACCACGACCCCAGTGCAGGCTGCCCACATCCCCCTTCTGGACAACCACAGCAGCCTCCTCACTGGCCTTCCTGCATTGCCTGCCAACCCCTCCGACCTGTTCTCCACTGAGCTGCCAGATCAGCTTCCAAAACTCAAATCCGATCATGTCACATGCACTCCCAGCCCCATTGCAGAGTTAAGCCCCTTTAATGGACACTCATTGCTCTTAGGACCAGGACAAAATTCTCATTGCAGTCAAGGCCCTGGGTATGCTGGCCCCACCTACTCCTTCAGCCTCACCCCATCATCACGTTCCCACCCACTCTCTCAGCTCCAGCCCCGTGCTCTCCTCTCAGTGTCCAGTGATGGTCACACTCCTTCCTACCACAGGGCCTTCACACATACTGTTTCTGCCGCCTGGAGAGCACATCCCTCTCTTCTTAACCTAATTAACTCCTCGTTTTCTTTCCAGTATTGATTCAATGACTCTTCTCAAGGAAGCTTTCTCTAGCTTTCCTGACTGTGTTGAATGCACCACTTATGGCTCTCACTTTACCAGGTACCTCTCCTTCATCCGTTTGTCACAGTTGTAATTTTACATCTTGTGGGATCGTCTAACCCATGCCTGCTACCCCTTCTAGACTGTAAGCAGATCTACTGGGACCAGGGCTGTTCTTTCTCCACTCTTGTGAACACTCCTGTACCTAGAACAACATCTGGTTGTCATAGATGTTTAACAAACACCTGGCACACAGCACTCAGTGATTATCAGTCCCTGCTGCCCACCTCCGTCACCTCCAAATGTAGAGTAGCCCCCAACCTCACTATCCATCAGCCCTTTGATCACCTGTCGTCACTCACTGCTCTCTGAGATTATTTTGGCTATTTATTCATTTTCTTGTTCCTTGTGTCTCTCCCTCGTCTAGAGAAGTTAAAGGGAGGGCCTAGCCTTCTGTGCTCACTGCTGTTCCCTGTGCCCAGCACAGAGGCAGCCTGAGCTGGTGCTAAATACCTATCTTTGGAACAGACGAAGGCAGGAAGAAAGGAAAGAAGACAGGAAAGAAATAAGAGGGCTCCCCATCTGTGGGGTGACGTGCTCAGACACCCAAGTCTTCTGGTGTCGCGTGGGCACCCCCACTCCACACCAATCCCATCTCCCCATAGACTCTGGCCTCCCCCCCCAATCTGCCACCCCTGCACCTCTCTTGCCCCAACCCTGGGGACAGACCTGGCCGACTCCTGCCCCTGACACTTCATGGAAGCTGCTGAGCGCATTCAGGTGGGGGAGAGAGGATTTGGATGCCGAGGGGGAGAGAGATGTCCCCCTCCTTTTCCCCTCTTCTCTCAGCATCCAGGGGAGCCTACTGCCGCCTTCCTGCTTAAAGACTGGGTCGGGCCCAGGAACATATAGGCGCAAGCTCTGCTGGAGGAAGGATCAGCAGCGGATCCCGAAAGGGAAGGAGCCCCGGCACTGGCCTTACCTTGCTGTAAATAATCTGTAGTGTCAGAGGGACAGCCTCCCGGTCGCCATCGATGCCCAGCCGCTTGCTGCCAGGACCTGTGCCACACACAGACCCTTCACCCCCCCTTGCTTCCAGTGCCCCAGATCCTGTAATCCCACCTCCCGGGTGACCCCGCCTCCCAGGTGATCCTGCCTCCCCAGGGCCCCGCCTCATAGGTCCCGCCTCCCCAGGGCCCCGCCTTCCCGGAGCCCCGGCTACCAGTATCTCCCCATAGACTCTGGCCTCCCCCCCCCATCTGCCACCCCTGCACCTCTTTTGCCCCAACCCTGGGGACAGACCTGGCCGACTCCTGCCCCTGATACTTCATGGAAGCTGCCGAGCGCATTCAGGTGGGGGAGAGAGGATTTGGATGCCGAGGGGGAGAGAGATGTCCCCCTCCTCTTCCCCTCTTCTCTCAGCATCCAGGGGAGCCTACTGCCGCCTTCCTGCTTAAAGACTGGGTCGGGCCCAGGAATATATAGGCGCAAGCTCTGCTGGAGGAAGGATCAGCAGCGGATCCCGAAAGGGAAGGAGCCCCGGCACTGGCCTTACCTTGCTGTAAATAATCTGTAGTGTCAGAGGGACAGCCTCCCGGTCGCCATCGATGCCCAGCCGCTTGCTGCCAGGACCTGTGCCACACACAGAACCTTCACCCCCTCTTGCTTCCAGTGCCCCAGATCCTGTAGTCCCACCTCCCGGGTGACCCCGCCTCCCAGGTGATCCTGCCTCCCCAGGGCCCCGCCTCATAGGTCCCGCCTCCCCAGGGCCCCGCCTTCCCGGAGCCCCGGCTACCAGGAGCCCCGCCTCCTAGGCTCCGCCCCCAGGGCCCCGTCTCCCCGGGACCCCGCCACCTAGTCCCCCGCCTCCACAAGGCCCCGCCTCCTAGGCCCCCTCGTCCTCAGGGCCCCACCTCCTAGGCCTCCGCCTCCCCAGGGCCCCGCCTCCTAGGCCCCCTCCTCCTCAGGGCCCCGCCTCCCCGGGGCCCCGTCTCAGGTAGTACCCACCCGAAGCCTTGATGGCGCGTGTCGCAGCAGAATGGCCCAGCTCCAGGGAGTGGATGAAGATCTCTGTCGTCTTCTCCCCGGTGACGAAGGTCAGCTGGAGAGGGCAGGAGCGTGTGCATCAGCGTACACCTCCTGGAGGCGCCCACCGGCCCCTCCAGCACGGGGCGGCTGGCTGCATGGGGTAGGAGTGGGGCCTGTAGGCCCAGATGCTGACCGTGGCCTGCCAATGAGTCTGCAGAAAAGAGGCCGTGCGGGCCGGCGGGCAGGCCTTACCTCTGTCTGATAGACCTGCAGAAGCACCGGCCGGGCGGCGAAGCGGCAGTAGTAGAGCAACATGTCGGCCAGGATGGGCAGCTGGGCAGGGGAGCCCTCCAGTGGCCGGGATTCAACCTTCAGGGACTGCTGGGGCCGGCCATGGAGCCAGCCAGAGGCACAGATGGATGGAGGGCAAGGGAAAGAACATGAGAGGAAGAGGGGCAAAGACACACATACCCAGGGGCAGAGAGAAGAGACAGAGAGGCGGACAGGGCCAGGGAGGGAGATGGTGAGATGCAAGCAGGAGGCAGGGTCCATGGTCCAGCCTCCACAGCCCTCCCTCAGCTGACACATGGGCCTCCAGGGAGGCTTGATCAAGTTGGACAATGTCAGGAGTTTAGGAAGGGGGCTGAAATCTAAGGTCCCCTGGGCCCTTCTGAGAACCCTTTCCTGTCACTGCAGTGATCCTAGCTCTTGTCCCCAGTGCCTTGGGTCCAGGCTCAGTCCTGCTTCTCACTCACCCAACCTGCTCTTTTCCAAGAGAGCCCTGGTCTTCCACGGAGGTCTCCAGCTGGATTCCCCAAACCCAGGGCCTTCTAAGTGAGCTGGGTGGCTGCAGCCAGTGAGCTCTCTCCTCCTACCCCAGGGGCCACAAACCTGGCACAGGACTTCAGGGGGCAGGTGCATGAGGCCCAGCACGTTGCGCTCATACCAGGGGTCAAGCATGCCAAGGTAGTGAGAGATGTCGTTGGTGCTCTCCTCCCATGGGGCTGTGCGCAGCTCCTGGGGCAAGGGATGAGAGTCACTCCCAGCTACCCGGCAGGCCTGCTCATCCTAGCTCCAGGGCCCAGGACAGTGCCTGCAGCCCCAAGCTGAGCTTCTTGCCCTTGGAGAAGTATGACAACTTTCAGTATTTGTTACATGGCAAAATGTCATACTCAAATGCAGGGCAGGGACCTGGGAGTGAGGGCCAGGCAGGAGAAGGTGCCCCATAAACACAGGTGATAGCTTTTGGTGACTTCCAACCAGCTTTCTTCAGGTAACTAGATCCCACTCATGTCCATTCTACTTTCCCACCCCATTTGGTCCAGGGCTGGGGACATACTGCAGGGCTGGGGTGCTTTGGGGAGTCCGTGGGAAGTGGGGGCATCTGGCTTGGGGGGGCTGGGCAGGCACCAGAGCTGGTCCCACGATTTCGCTTCACAGGCACGTAGAAGAACTGAAGCTTGAAGAACCGTGTGAGGAGCGGGCGATTGTTCTCCAGCCGTCTGGCAAGAAGAAGATGGTGAAAAGGGAACCCTTGGTCCCTCTGGGACCCTAAGCCTCTGGCCTCAGATTCCAGGGCAGAGCAATACCCCCAATTGCGGCTCTTACCGAAGGTTGCTATAGGCCCGAGCCACCTTCCCTGAAATCCGATCGGAGCCAAAGACCACAACACGTAGTGTGGAAGCCTTGGGGTCCTCGTCCCCACTGAGGAAGGGACGGCGGCGCTGGTGGCGTGAGGCAGGGGCTAGGAGCCAGCTGGGCAGCTGGGTGCTGAGCTTGGGCTGGGGCAGGGAGCGGGAGCGCTGGGCACGGGAGGGGGGCAGTGCCAAGTTGTCCAGGGGGTTGCAGAGGCTCTCCGCCCGGCGCAGGGGCAGGGCCTTGTCCGAGCTGCCCTCCAGGCCCCGAGAGTCCCTCCGCAGTACCAGCTGGCTGGTACTCTTAAATAGTTTATAGATCCTGTTGAACTTCTGCCCCGGCCTGCGGTGACCCCGGCGTTCCTGGCTGCCAGGCCTCTTAGGCCACTCAGGGGAGCTCTCCTCGCTGTCCTCCACATAGCCACTGTCCACGCCGTCCGAAAGGCCTGAGACAAAGGAGGTCAGCAACTGGCGAGAGAGGGATGGCCCTGAGGCCTGGGAGGAGGCAAAGGACAGGGTAGAGTCGTGGGACATCACAGAGTTCATGGAGAGCAGTGAGTCCCTCTCTGCACAATGCCCGTCAGTTTCCAAGTCCTCCTCCTCCTCTTCCTCCTCCTCTTCATCGTCCCCCAGGATCCCTGGCTGGAGCAGCTCCTGTTCCTTGAGCAGGATTTCCTGCAGAATGTCTGCAGGGAAGCAAGGGGCAGCACCGTCTGGGTGTCTGGGCTTTTGCGTCCCCTCTTGCATACCCTTGTGGAGGTGGTGACAGGCTGAGGCAGAATTGAGAAGGAGCAGAAGGGGGGTGGGGCCAGCCTACGCCTCATAGCCCTGCTCCCTGAGCCTGCTCTAGTGGAGGAGGATTGGGGGCGGGGGGAGGTGGGGAGGCAGCTGCACAGACCCAGGACTAGAAAGACAGCTCAGGCAGTTTGGGGGATGGGTGCCACCAGGGCCCAGCTGGCTCCTTACCAAAGCTGTCCTGGTTCCAGCTGTAGGTGTAGCACCTGGCAACAGGGATGGGGATGGTTCGGAGTTTCCCAGGTTTTGCAGTGTCTAGAAGAACAGGGAGCACAGGAGACGAGGGCTGGGAAGGGGCCTTGGCAATTGGAAAAGAGACTGGAGTTGGGAAAGGACCGGCACGAGGACAGTCAGCTGGATGGGCCAAGGCTGAGATAGAGCTGGGATGCCTGGCTCTCAGCTGGAGGGACTTCCTCTCAAGCACACCATGCAGAAGCCACGTAGATAACTTTACTAGCTGTGTGAATGTGGCCAAGTCACAACTGCTGAACCTCACTTTACAATGTCCAAATGGAAAAATAACAGTACTATCCCATAAAGTTTTTATGAGAAATATGGTAGCGCGGACAGCTATGTCCCTCCACATCTGTTCCCTTATTCTATGGTGGTAGAATTGGAGAGGGGATGTTTCCCAGGCTCTCTGGGGGCAAGATGTGGCCATGTGACTAAGGTAGGATCCAAGGGACACAGGTGGAAGTGATGTGGGCCACTTTTGTGTTATCTTCAACAAGAAAACCAAGCCCCTTGCCCTCAGTGAATACTCTCTTTCCCTCCTCCCACAAGACACCAACATGATGGAAATCCAGCTGTGATCCTGAAGATAGGAATGATGCCCTAGAGGATGGTGCAGCAACAAGATGCTGAAGAACCTGGGCCCCTGAATGACTGTGTGGAGCAGAGTCAGCAGTCTGACTGGACTGTGAGCCTTGGGAGCTAGAGCAGGCAATGGGGACAGTGGGCACAGCCTCACTCTCTGAAGAGCCTCACCTAATACTCCAGAGAAGCCAGCTTTTTCTCCCACTGCCTGCAGCTTGGTCCTGAGCCACTGCCGGGCCTCTGCTACATCCCCGATGCCAGATGCCAGCTCCTGTGCCTCTGCAGTCTCTGCGAAGATGTCCTCAAGCTCTGCCAGGGTCTTGGACTGAAAGCCCAGGAGGAGACAGTACATGGTACAGTGCTCCTATACCATGGCCTGGCTGCCCGCCTTTTCCAGCCCCCAGGGTCTTACTGAGGACAGCAGTGACCAGTCCCCTCCCTGGCCCAATCATCCACCTCTACCAACAGCTGGCTAGGGAGCCAGGCCTCCCCCTCACCCCTCAGTCTCAGAAATGGTTAGGAGAGAAAGGCCCGAGCCATAGCACTGCAGTTGGGAGGGACTTCAGAGCTCCTCACTGCACCCCAGAGAAGGGAAGGGGCTCTCTAGGATGACACAGCTGACCTGCCACAGAGTCAGGATTAGAAGCTAGGTCTTCAGTCCAAAGCTCATTCCCATTCCCATGGCATATGCTATCTTCTGAGGCACCAGGCACTGGCACCCAGCCCACTGCCCACAGTGCCACCTACTCTAGTCAGGATCCAACACACCAGAAACCTCCACAAGGCCAGCCCTCCAGCCACTGCCCTGCCATGTCACTCAGGGTGAGGAAGGCTAGTGAACCCCAGAGACTGCAGCCAAGATGGAGCAGAGAGGGGGCTCTGTCTCTCCAGAGGAGTGCTCTGCCGGAGCCCCAAGGCCCCAGGTACATACCTGCAGCCTGCAGTGCAGGCCTGGGAGGTCACAGTGGGCCCCAAACGTGGCCTGGAAGGCATGCAGGAGCAGGGTGGTGTAGGCACTGTGGGGTGAGTGTCCAGGTGTGCTCAGCTTGTCGGCCACAGCAAGGAACTCGGCCTGCACCTCCACTGGGTTTAGCAGTAGCACAGTGCTGGGGGCACAGGGGACTGTGGTGTGTGACTGCACCTGGGGGGTGGGCAGCATGCCCAGGTGCAGCCACACATCTGTGCCTCCTGGTGCTCAGCTCCACTGAGGCCCAGGCCTCCTCACAGCCCAGGCACGGCCTGGAAGTGTCAGCAGAAGGCCAGGGCAGAGGCTGTTGGCTCCAGGGTCCCAGTTCCAAGGGGAGAGCTTGTGGCCTACTTTTGAGTATTTTTCAGTGGATGTCTTCAAAGACCTTTCCAAAATTGAACTTAATTTTTTAAAATAAAATTTACCTTAATTTTTCCTATGGGAAATCTAAGTGCATGCAAGATTACTCAAAAGATTATATTTTAGGCGAGGTGACTTTGAGCCAGGCGACCTTTTCTCAGGGGGAAGGGAGGAGCAGGCAGCCACATACTGTCATGCAGTTTGGCCTGGGGCCAATTGGCCTGAAAGTCCTCATGCGGTGAGGGGCTGCATCTACCCAGGGGAAGGGGGCCACATCAGGGCTGCATCTTGCTCACTCCTCCCCTCAAGGGGGACACCTTTTCTAATTAGCCCATGGCTGTCACACAGGCTAGGATCGGGCTAGGAGGAGTGTGTGCCCAGCCACCTCTACCTCCCTTCTTGCTGGACACCTGGGTTCCCTTTTGGTGCCAGTGTTTAAATTTCTTGATTATGGAAACTTTCAAAATACCCAAATGTTAAGAGAATCATGGGCACTGAAGTGTGGATCTGCCAACCCCTCTGTGTCTGCATATCTCGAAGCTGGAGTTCAAAGTATTACATCTGGGGATGCTGTAGTATGAACCGCTTGTAGTTGCTCTCACTTTCTCACAATTCTGTGACCCTGCTGGTGGCATTCCCTCCAGGCTCTGTGGACGTCTTTCAGGGCACAGAGACAGGACCAGTCTCTGTCATAGTCCCCATCATTTGGGGAGAAACTATTTTTGATTTCTCTATTCATGAGAAAAAGGAGGTGGGCTTGCATAGGGGCCCCCTTACTGAGCCCCTCTCCCTTGGTAAGTGCTTGATCATTCCTTCCACAGGCAGGTATGAGCACCGCTGTGTGCAGGACAAGACCAGCCAGGCCCCTGCCCTCACCAGCTTGCACGATTTCTCTGCCAGAGAACTAATCATCAGTCCCAATCTATAGATAATGAAAGGGTGACCATCCCCAACCCTAAGCTCTTTCTACCAACCTCTCCATGCCTCAGTCCCCTTATGTGAAAAATCCCTTTTTCTCAGATTTACAAGAGGATTAGGTAAATCAACACGTGTAGTGAAACTCAGCACAGTGCCTGAGCCCAGGAAGTGCCTAAAAGGTGGTGGCGATTCACCAGCCCACCTGCCCCACCCCTGGCAGTATCTTACTTACTCACTAAACTACAACATTTTTATGGCCATCCTGTCTCTCTCAACATCTAACCAAGGCTTTTTTGTTTGTTTGTTTTTACCTAGAAGGACTTAAGAGGTGCTTGCTCAGTGCTATGAATGGGAAGTGAACCGCTGGAGCTGAGGATGGGGAGGGACAGGGGTGTAGGGAGGGGTACAATTTCTGAGCCTGGGAGGTGGGGTCCCAGGGCTCTCAACATGTAAAGGGGAGACCTTCAGAGGGTCCTCAAAGGGCGCCTTGTCTCTAGCGCTTTTCAAACTGAAAGTCAGGACCCATGAATGGGTAATGAAATCAATTTGGGAAGTCACACCCAGAATTTGTTTTTTTAAATGGAATAGAAGAGAATAGGACAGAGCTTATTCTTGTAGTAGGGGTAAGTTTCATTTTATGAAACTTGTTTCAGGTGTGTGTCTGTGTGTCTGTGTCTGTGTACCAGGCTATCCTATAGAACGTATTTTTTTTATTGTAGGTACTAGTCAAAAAAGTTTGGAAATTCTGTTTTTAGTAACAGGCAGAAAGACGCTGTGGAAAGAGCAAGGGTTTTTGAGTTAAACTGAGTTTCAAATCCTGGCTCGGACACTTACTAGCTGTGTGACCTTAGAGAAGTTACTTGGCCTCTCTGACCTCCAGTTTCCTCATCTGAAAAGTAGGGATAAAGTGAGAGGCAATATGTGCCCAACCAGCATGACTGATGTAAATCCCTTTAAGCATCTGATGAAAGACCCTCAGCCCAGAAAAATGAACCTATGCACAAAATATCACCAGTAATTCTAGGGGGTTCCTGTTCCCCTTGAAGCCAGTTTATTGGTGGCTGGGGTAGGCAGGGGTGTGGTGATGGGGGGAATGCCAGATGCATGGGCAGGGCAGGAGGGACGAGGGGACATGGTAAAACATTTGGGGGCCCCGACCTCCCCCATTTCTCCTTCCCCCAAGGGCACTCACACGGTGGAACTGCGGTGACTCCTGATGGGCAGGCCCTGCTCAGCCCTCACGAGGCGCTGGTAGGAGATTCCTGTGGGCAGATGACAAAGAGAGAGTTTGTGGGCTCATGTGTTCCTCCGGCATCATGACCTCGTGCCTCACGACGATCCAGGCACTGGAGAACCGGTCAGAAGTTCCAGGATGAGGCTCAGGGAACTCCAGGGAGGAAAGCTGCTGTTTGGGCCCTCCCATCTGTGTTTCCATTTACTCATCGCAAGTAATCCCTGCCCTGTGAGACCACAGCCTCCAGTCCCCCAAATCTGTCCTAGGCCTTGTGCTCCTCTGGATCACCTTGGCCTCTTGGGCTGCCCTCCCTTCTTGAGGGCTGCCCACTCCCCTCTTGGCCATTCTGCCCAAGCCCCGTCCCCAGGCTTGGGGTGGCCTGACTGGAGACACAAGGATGCAGGGTTAGAGCCTGGGTCAAAAGCCTGAGTTCTATCCTGGCTCTTCTGCGTGGCCTTGTACAGGTCACTTGATCCCTGGGCCTGTTACCCCTTATAAGGGGCAGATTAGATCGGTGGCTTCTGAGGCCTTTAACAGTCTATGATTCCCAGGCCCCACTTCGGCTCTTCAGAGATGGAGAGGCAGAGCATGGTGGGAGGGAGAACCCGGGTCCAGCAGGCTGTCCAGTTGTTCCTGGGTCCCCGTCACCAATCCCTTCTGACTGTGCCGGGTGTCTTCCTGCAGTGGATGTGCCAGGGACCCCTCAGCCTCAGTTCCAGCCAGGCAGCGAGTTTCCAATCTCCCAGCCTTCCTGCATCTTCTCAGGGGACTGCTGTCTTCTCTAAGTCTCCAACCTTAGTTCCTCCTCCCAGCCCGCATCCCTGTCCTCTTCCTCCCCATCTCCTCTGACTTCAAACATGCCAGAAAGAAACAAACCAAAAGTTTTCTCTTTTTTTCTGCAACTCGACTCTGTTCTGTAGCTGGAAAGTTGTGTCTTTACACTATGTTGTCAGTTTCCATGTCAACCACGATTAGGACATTAAACAACAGTTCTCCTCATCGACCAAGGTAAACAGAGGCAGGGGTTGGGGATTTAGTGGAATGTGGGTGGGCCCCCTTCTTGTCAGAGCTTGGGAAAAGACATGGGGGGGTCCCTGTCAGGAGCAGAGCCCCCTGGACTGGAGTGGAGCTGGGAACCAGAAGGACATCCCCTCTGATAAGTGCAAGCCAAGACTGGGGGTTCAGAGACAGCTACAAACAGAAGGGCCATAATTCTTATTTAGTAAATGGCAGAAAATTACCAAATTATGGTATTCTAACTTGGAAATTTATTGTTTTGATTTGGGGCATTTTTGCGTAATGTTTACTTTTTGTAATTGTCACATGTTTAGAAGTTAATGTTGTCTATTTTGCTAGCGAAGTCCCTGAAACAGTGGCTGTTACTATCAGGACTTGGGACGCCATCTGGTGGCTGCTCGCATGCATTACAGAGAAGAGCTCCCCTTGCCACCCCCTAGGAGCCCCCCAGTATAATACCAGTTACCATAGCGGAGACAAACGGATATTCCCAGTTTCTCTGACCACAAAATTCACAGACAAGCAAAATCTTCTCTTGACCTTATTTTGCTTTTCTTTTGCTAATAATGTTTTTTTAAACAGGTAACCCACACCTTCCTGACCCCACTTCTTCACCCCCAGTTCTCCCCCTGTTAACCCAGGACATGCCACTGGTCATACTCTGCTGTGCAGTCACTCTCTGTCCACATCAGGTTTCCTCCAAAATGCCTGGCAATTGGCTTCTAGTCCCACTGCCCTCCTGAAGCTGCTCTCCTGAAGCTTACCAACATTTTCCCAGTCTCCAAACCACCAGCTTACTGGCTCATTCTCCTTGAACTTTTGATTTTGGAGTGTTTGATACCATTGACAGCTTTCTCCCTATAGCCTTCTTCTTTAGTCTCCATGGCAAGGAACATTCTCTCACATCTTATGTTTCTACACCTGTGTATCTCAGGATACTCTAACAGTCTCATTTGGGATTGCGCTACACTTTGAGCTGGAGGCTGCTTCACGTTAGCTATGTGGAATCCGTGTAACTGTCTTATTTGCTACACAAATGGGGGACCTTTAGGAGGACATCCGTGCCTCTTGGCACACCCTGACCCAGAGGGAGTTGTTTCCAGAGCTGGATGGCCAGTGATGAATATCCAAGATACCCAACAGTTCCCAAGCGGAGCATACAATCATCAGATAAAACTCCCCACCCGGGGCCGGCCCGGTGGCGCACTGCTACAGTGCGCCGCTTGAGAGCGCGGTGGTGCTCCCGCCGAGGGTTCGGATCCCACATACAGACCGGCCGCTCACTGGCTGAGCGAGGTGCGGGCGCGACACCGAGGGTTGCGATCCGTTGCCGGTCATGAAAAAAGACAAAAAGGGAAAGAAAAAAAAAAAAAACTCCCCACCCGTCAAATCCTGCTCCGTGGCCTCTCTCGGTAATGGGCCCTACTGTTTATCCTGGGGTGTTGGGTTTGGGGGTAATGGATTGGTGGCCTGGGGCCTGAGCTGGGAACAAATTTAAAAAGACGGCAACAGGGAGGGAGGCTTTAGTTCTATAAACTTTTGTAAAAACTGCCACCTTTGAGCCAGGCTTAGAAATTATCTTGCCAAGTTCCCATTTGCTGGTGTACGTGGTAAGGTTGGAAATGTCTCCCAGCATCCTGCAGGCCAGACAGGCCTTGGTTTTCATTACCTGTGGCACCAGAGAGGCCCCGACTGGGTGTGTGGCATCAGTCCCGGGACCACCCTTAACTCCACCCTGCACTCCCTCCTCAGGGAGGCTGCCCTGGGGAGCCACGGGTCAAAGGACACCTCTGTCCCTTTGATCTTAGATCAGACTTTCCCTTGGTCACTTTGGCAGGTGGGAACAACTCTCTGGGATAGGTTTCTTGGTCAAGACTGGTGCAAGGGCTAAACAGGAAACTTGCCAGTTTGTTCCTGTGTCAGGTCCCAGCAAGTAGGAAATACAGGAGCCACTTCATATGGGCAAAGAATGGGTACTGGCGGGGTGGGTGCAAGGGGCAGTTATGGTGAAGTTCAACTCTTGCCTGGGCATTTGAGACCCTTCACCATTGAGCCTTGTTTTCCCATCTGAGAGTCCACTCTTTTTTGAAGTTGCAAATAGATGGCAATTCTGCAGAGAGCAGCTGACCAGGAAGACCGAGGACGCATGAAAATCATGACTACTGTCACTGAACAAGAACTGGTATTGAGCTAACAATACTCTTACACAGATGCCCGTGCTGAGGGTGTTGTGAGGTGCATGGCATAGGTGAGGTGAGGTAGGCAGTGAACATTTCGGCTCAGTTTTCTCTTACAAGACAAACACCAACATTCCACAGCACCATCAGTGTTACTGTGAACAGGGTCCAGACTTAACTAGATCGTGATCACCAAATGAGACTATGCCCTGTTAGTTCTCCAGTATCTGTAATTAATATCAACTCATGGTTGGCAGGCTGAGTCCAATCTATATCAGACCCTGACCCAAACACAAGGCACGACACTCCCGGTTGCTCTTATACTTTCCTCCCAACTGGGGGTCCCATGAATAGCACCTTCCTGCTCCCCATCTCCGGAGCCCTAGATTCCAGACAGGCTGGACGAATTGGGGACTCAGGGCCATGTGGCCTGAGCAGGCCAGGGCAGCAAGGTGAAGCACAGCCTTCAGGTGAATAAAAGAAGGTGGGAGAGACATGTCAAGGAAGGCGTGGGATGCCTGGCAGCTGGGAGTCTGGGAGCAGAGAGGTGGATGGTGAGCAGGGATGTGGCCAGGAAGCCAACAGAAAACGCCAAGGGGAAAGAGACCACCGGGCAGACCTCCACGTGGCCAGAGTAGATTTTGAGTTCATGGAATCAACAGGCCAACAATAACAAGCCACACTCGCTGCGTGGACAAGTGCGGTAACCCCACGGAAACGCCTGTGGGATGAGGTCCCCAGCTTTGCAGAGGCCCCAGTCCTGCGGGTTGAGTGAAGGGAGACCTGCCACACCAGCCCTTCCACCACCCTGCTGAGAGTCACCCTAACAGGACCAATCTGGGTTTTCCAGGCCACTCTTGTAAGTCAGGCATGTATGGCAGAGGCTTCCAGGCATCTACCAACATCCATCCGCCTTTCTTCTTCACTAATGGGATACTGGGCAGTGTACTGAGTTGATAAGTCACATTTCTCAACCTCCCTTGCAGAAGGTGTTGGCAGGGAGGGGGTCCCTGTTTTGTAACCCTCCTTATTTCCTCCTTTCTGTTAACTGGAATGTGGACACAATGGGCAGCTCTCCAGCAGCCATCTCAAACCATAAAGTGACCTTGAGGACAATGTCTCCTGCTAAGGATGGTGGAGCAGAAAGATGGGAGAAGACTGGTTTAGGATGTTCATGAGGCCACCATGCCAGCACTGGACTGCCTTTTCCAGATGTGTGTGTGTGTGTGTGTGTGTGTGTGTGTGTGTGTGTGTAAGAGAAAGATAAACTTCTGTGAGTTTAAGCCATTGTTATTTTGAGTCGCCTGCTACAAGCAGCCAGCTTAGTCCTAACTAACTACACCTGTGATTTCTGGAATATCTGCTCCCCACTCTTTTAACTAAATCTCCCCCACCTATTAGTCAATGATGTTTGACATTACTTCAAGGGTCTAAACATTTCATTCCATAATCAGAGACAAAAAGTATAAAATGCAAATGTCTATAATCAGTCATGTCCGAAGAGAAATTTCTTGCCACTGCAGAATATTCAGAATTTACCCACCACCAGTCGATAGGCAAACCTGACCTAACCCAGGTTTGTTCCTGCTCTGACAGGGGGTCAAAGAGAAGGAAGGCACTAAGCATCCAAAAGGGAAAGAGGCAGGAGAAATTCCCAAGAGAGGAAAGGGCTTACAAAAAGACAGCCAGGACAGGGCAGGGTCTTTCAGTCACCCCAGTCCTGTCTATGCCTCTTGGTAGATGGACAGCTTTATGCAGCTTTATGAAAAGAACAGGATATGGCTTTTGGAGTCAAACAGACATGGGTTCAGTGGTACAGCTCTTGCTAGCTGTGACTGGCAAGCTACCTGTCTAGGCTTCAGTTTCATCATCTGAAAAATGAGAATGATGATACTACCCAGACAGATGTTCTGAGGGACAGATGGGACCAGCCCTTGGCAATGGCTAATACACCATAAGCACCCAGTAAAGGCCACCATTGCTTTGCTGCTGCCATCATCACCATTGACAACAGTCGCAGTCCTACTTTTGACAGGGAGGCTCAGAGAGCTTAAGTAGCTTGTGCAAGGTTGTCAGCTAATAAGTGACAAAGTATAGGTCTTTGTCATCCTGAGGTCCATGTTCCTTCTTTCATACCTGACTTTATAGCTTGGTCCAGGGACACTGGGCTCCTCTGAGTCTTAGGTTTCTCATGTATGAAACGGGAATAATATTACTTCTTCTTCGCACTGCACAGGGCTACGGTATGGGTGAGATGCAATCCTGGAGGTTTGGGGCTTTGAAAATTGCAGTGACTTGCACATGAGATGCTCACTGGCACCCCTCAGGGTTACAGATAAATTTTTGCAGGCAAGTATTGTGGTCTGCACAGCCATGTGGACATAGAGTAAATATTCAACAAACAAGTGGGCTGAGCCCAAGAGGGCTACGGTGGGCAGAAACCAGTGGCACTGACGTGAGGTTTCCTGCCACCCCCAGAGAGGAGGCAGTAAGCGACCCTACTGGGGGTGCAGTCAGGAAGAAGGGAGAGGCCCCCAGCCTTGATAAGAGGCCCACTTCCTCTGCTACCCAGCCACATCAAGGCGGGATAAACTGTTTCCCTCGTCTCCATGGCAACTGGGTCCCTAAGGCTCCATGGGTGGAGAGCCCAGTGCCCCAGGTCCCAGTAATTTTCTCCCTGTGACCTTGCCAGGACCCATTTCTTAAACTAGCCTCAGCCCAACCCCTACTGCCTCCAGAAATGTGAAATCAATGTGGGCCAGCATTCATCTTCACACACTGCTCTGAGAGGGAGGCATTATTATATTCCCATTTCACAGATGAGAAAACTGAAGCTCACGTAAGTTAGATGTCTTGCCAAAGGCCCCACACCTAGTGAGCAGCAGACCCAGGATTTGAAACCAGGTGGTCTGGTATCAAGTACTGGCAACTACTAAGGTATTCAGTCCCCCTCCAAGAGCACACGTTTCCTGGCCTCCATTCTAGCCTTCGCCCCACTTCCTCCCACTGTGGCCCTTACCCGGGATTATTAGGGGTGGGAGGGACTCAGCAATAAGGCAAAAAGTTTACTGCATGCCTTTTAAAAATCATACTAAGGCATTTTCTGATGAGCCCACTTAAGGGTCATGTAGAAGAAGTTAATTTTATTTGACTTACTATTTGCTACTGATGAGGGCTCAGGTTCTGTGAAATTAGAGATTAACTTGTGGATAAATTGCAAATGATTTTTACTCAGTAGAAAAGATAACCCCAAAGGTTACAGTTTTATTCCTCTATATGATATTAACTAGTTTTATATCTAATTTTGCAATCTTATTCTAGCTTCTATGAGAAATTTATATCAGTTTCTTATATTGTCCTTTAAAACCAGCTCTTGTACCATCTTGCTGGTTCCCTCAGTAATGAGCTGATTACAGATGCTCCTTGACTTACGATGGGGGTATATTCCAATAAACACATTGTAAATTAAAATATCATAAAGCAAAAAAGCATTTAATACACCTAACCTACCAAACATCATAACTTAGCCTAGCCTACCTTAACTGTGCTCAGGACACTCACATTAGCCTACATTTGGGCAAAATCATCTAACCCAAGCCTAGTTTATTGTTGATTATCTGATATAATTTATTGAATACTGTACTGAAAGTGAAAAAATATGTTTTTGCACCATCATAAAGTCGAAAAATCTTAAGTCAAACCATCCTAAGTCAGGGACCACCTGTACATCTCTGACAAAGGCTCACTATACATTTGTATGAGTGTCAGGTTTCTTAACTGTTTGAAAATGATTCTCTGACACAAGGGAGAGTTCCTAGTTTCCTACTTTGGTGCTTTCTCTGGAAGAAGAGAAGCTCCTAGCATGGGCGACCTGACCTGAGCTGCCCTCTCAGGCGTCTGCCTTCTCCTTGGTCACCAGGATTTCTGAGGCTCATGTGGTCCTGGGAACAATGTGGAAGAGAAAGCCCTCAGTAGTGAGCAATGGTTCCAAGGATCAGTGCCTGCTCTGAGGCCAAAGGACCCTTGTTCCATTTCCATTTCCAGTTGCTGCGCTGCCCGGATCATGTCCCCCAGGCTTAGCACCCCAAATGGTTCCAAGGATCAGTGCCTGCTCTGAGGCCAAAGGACCCTCGTTCCATTTCCATTTCCAGTTGCTGCGCTGCCCGGATCATGTCCCCCAGGCTTAGCACCCCATGGTCCCACATGCTTCACCACAACCAGCCCCTCCACTCCACATCTGCTAGCTACGCTGCCCACAACACAGTTCCTGCCCAGCCGCCCACAGAAATATCTCAGGCACAGCGTGCATTCAGTTGAGGAAAGCCAGCTGGTTCTACTTGAAATCAGGAAGCAGTCTCCCTGCAGGTGACACCCCTCCCCCCAACCCCAAATCTCTCTCACCCATTTCGAAATAAGAAAAAGTCATTTAGATCTTTGGTGTAAACTGGAGGCCCTGCCAAGGCCTTTGCATTTTAAATCCTTTTTCTCAAAATTGTAGAAGGGAAGAAAATCTTGGCCTTCTGGTACAGGAATTCTAGTCACCAGCAAGAAGCCCAGAATAGATTCAGATCTGTTTATTTGGGTGGGTGGGGGGGGGCAATGAAAGAGATTGATTTTAACTGGTTTGTTCATATAGGCTGCTTTTGAAAGTTAGGCTGGCAGACTGTCTATTCATAATGTGACCTGGGACCTTTCAGGGCCCAACACCTGCTCAGGACCTTCCTGATTTCTTAATTGTCCACCCAAGTGTCCACCATAAGGTGAGGGCCACGTTATAGGTAGACTTTGGGGTTGGCTGACCCTAGCCTGCACCTGCTCTGTTCATTTGTAACAACGGAGAGCTGATTGGTTGAAGAAAGATAAATCAGTTGATTGGTTGGGAAGCAGACAGATCAGCTGACTGGTCAACTGGTTGGAAAAGAAAGTCATGAATCCCTCCAAAGGAATTTGTAAATAAAGCTTCAGTCCTGGGCTTTCTAGAGTCCATGAGTCATTGGGGAATAAGATTTGGGACTTCAATCTTGTGTGCATGTAATGTGTATGATGAAAATTAAATGCTGCCAGTACTAAACAGACCTGGTGCATGCATACATTTGAAAGAAAAAAACAAAAATGGGACTACAACATACACAGTATTGGGGGGCCCGCCTTTTTACCCAAGTTACTTACCATCTTTTAACTTTGGTAACTCTATTTCTACAATATCATTTTTAATAATTAAATAGCATTCCGCCAAATGACTTGGCCACAGTATACTCAACCGTGTTCAATATTTAGCGCTTTTTTTGCATTGGTTGGTTATTAGAAAGAATGCATTGATGAGCCATCCTTATAGTTAAATCTTTGCACATACATAGTTATTCACCAGGATAAATTTCTAGGAATGGGATTGCTGGGTGAAAGGGTATTCTTTTTAATGCTTTAACAAACACAACCCGCCTTTTCCTGACCAACACTGGTATTTTCGTTCTTTTTTTTAACTTTGCCAATTTGATAGGGGAAAAAAGGTGTCCCACTTTTTAGTTTTGCATTTTCCTTATTACTAATGAGGGTGAATATTTTGGGGCGTACTGGTCAGCCATTCATGGTTCTTTTTTGAAGTACTTGAATCATGTCATTCATATTTCCACTGGGGTGTTTGCCTATTTTTAATTGACTCAAAAGAGCTCTTAATGGGTTTGATATATTAATTTTGTGTTGCAAATATTTTTCATAGTTTGTTACTTAACTCCCATTTATAGAAGGTTAACTGAATTCATCTGAAGTCTCAATGAGGAATCACAGATCTTGTAAAATTTTTTTTTCATTATGTTTTATTACTGGTTGATGTTGCTTTATGGGAAAGCTCTTAGCCACCTGTTTTCTAGTTCTGACAATTCTTCATTTGGGTGATTCTCTTAGTCTTGACATGTAAGCAATTGTTTGAGCTCTGAATAATTAAAATGTTATCTTCTCTAGAAGAGGAAATATTCTTTATTTTTGTCTTTTTGCACAGGCAAAATACCTATAAGCAAAAAGAGGAAGATTAATGATTTTAATGGAAATGTCTCTAGTATTTTGCCTTGGGCTCTTGCCATATTAAGAACACTTCTATAGTAATAGTTTCCATATATCGAGAATTTTTAAATATCAGGAATGGGTGTTGAATTTTATCAAATGTTTTAGAAGTATCTATTAAGATGCTGATGTGACTTTATTCCTTTGGGTGTTGATGTGACGAATTACTCTAATATAACCACCTCTTGGTAAATCATACTTGATTGTGTTTTCTCTTGCTTTATCATAGTTTTCTTAGATCTCATTTTCATGTCTATAACAGTATCTACAATTTCTCAAGAACCCCTATTTTTCAGACTCCACATATGAAAACCTAGAAAGGACCAGGTCCTTGTCCACACTAGTCATGGCAGCCATCCACCTGTCCATTCTAGTACTGGCCACCTTCCCCAGCCAGAGCTGAATCAACCCACACGTGCGATTGCCTTTTTCTCCTGGAGCAAAGAGAACAAGCAAGAGACTCTTGTCAATATCCTGGGGTCTTCTCTGTCTGACATGGGCAGCCTTGGAGACCGGTTGGCTAACTAGAGCAGAAGTACAGGCCAAGGGGTGGGGGCTCCTTTCCCCGAACCCCTGTTCCAGTTTCCCCTAAGAATTCCTCCCAAGTTTACTGCTTTCAGCTTGTGCATATTCAGCCTCCTGATGCTGTGTGCACCACAAAGAGAAAGTTTTGAACCAGAGCATGGGCAGAGATGAACTGAAGGATGTAAGGTGAGGAGGCACATACCCAATGAAAGTTACAGGAGCGCTGGAAGCGTCCTGACCACATGATACCACAAAGAGAAAGTTTTGAACCAGAGCATGGGCAGAGATGAACTGAAGGATGTGAGGTGAGGAGGCACATACCCAATGAAAGTTACAGGAGCGCTGGAAGCGTCCTGACCACATGAGCCCTGCCCCATGTTCTGGCCGCCTCAACACTCACCTGGGGCCTTGAGTTCAGCATCGATGAAAGTGAGCAGTTCCTGGTAGATGCTGCAGTAAGGAACAGGCCAGGTCAGGAATCGGTGGTAGGTTCTGGCTGCCTTTAGAAGAAGATCTGAGTCTGGTGGGAAGTGTGGTGTCTAGGATGGAGAGGGGGCAGTAAGCAAAGAAGTCTGGGTGCAAAAAAGCTCACTGATATTCCAGAACAGCCTCTGCTCCCTTACTGGAATGTTCCACAAAGAACATACATTTCCTGGCAGCAAAGATCATAAATAAACTCATTTATGATCTTTAAGACACATCGCCAAATCACTTTCTGAAAAGATTTTGCCATTTGTAATATCTGTACATATGAAGGTCAGGAAGCTAGAAGTTACTCACAGGGAGTGAGTTACAGATGGGAAGACAGCACCTAGAGGTGTCTCTACTGTAAGGGCCTTGTTTTACCAAACAAACCATAGTTCACCCAACACTTGAGAGAGCCTCTCTGAAAAGCTGCCACCTTAGAGGTCATTCTAAATGCTGTCATGGCTGCCACTTGTTTTGGGGGAATGGTCTTCAATGCCTAAACCACCTTCATTTAAATATCCTCGCTAGAGGCAAATGTTCTTTAAGGGCGGATTAAATCAGTGTACACAAAGTCATTTGGTGCCACCAGTCTGGTGGCTACAGGGGCTGATCACGTTGAGTGAAACTGACCACCGGGGTTAAAAATGAGGAGGACATGAATCTTGTGGCTCGTGAACAAACATGACAACAGTTCCTCCATGAGAGCCCAGAGATGCCAGGCACAATGGCGGCCACGTGGAGTTACTGAGACCTCTCCAGTTGACCACTCTGAAGCCAGCAGAGGGTTGAAAGCCCTCTCACGTGTCATTGCTTGACAGTTTCTCTCTGCCTCCCACGGCGGTCACTCTGCCTTCCCCTCCCACTCATCCCTTGCTTCCCCGTCCTGGCCCACCCTGGACTCACGCAGAGGACAGTGGAGTAGAAAAGCAAGGCCAGGGGTGCAAGCAGGTCATAGGTGCCCTTCTCCTGGACCTGTGGGGAGGACAGGGGAGGAAGAGTGAGGCTCATTCACATGGCGCAGGGCTCTGGGACAGAAGATGGCAGTGCTTTCCCATGCTAGTCTTCTTTTCTTACTTTTTTTTTTTTTAAGTTCAAAGTAGTGCAACTCAAGACAAAAATTTGGAAAATAGAAGTTAGAAAAAAAAAAAAAAAAGACCACTCACAATATCCTCCTCCCAAACTCAACCACAGCTAATGTTTCAATGTATGAGGGTACTTTGAAAAGTTTGTGGAAAAATAGAATTAAAATATTATATAAATCTTTCCATGAACTTTTTGAAGTATCCATGTACTTCTCTTTACATGGTTTTTCCCCTATCTATCTTCTTCCACAAAGCTATAATCACAGTATGTATATTTTATCTTAATGTCTCTTACATATAGTATTATAAGTGAATTTCTGGTTCTATATTTACCTATTTTATTTGTGCTACAAATGTTTTCCTATTTGTTGGTTATCTCCTAATTTTATAGATATTTTTGATGTACAGAAATTGCAAATGTTAATTTTTCCTTTATGGATTTTTGCTTTTGCATGAAAAGGTCATGTAAATATTCATATATATTTTCTTCTTTTCTTTGAAGCTTCATTTTCTTAAATGTAAGTCTTTAATCCATCTAAAATTTAATCTGCTGTGTCCTGAGCTAGACTTTTCACTCTGTATTTTTCCAAATGTCTAGTCAATTTCCCCTGAACCATTTAATACATCCTAGTGATGCAACTTTGAAGCTTCATTTTCTTAAATGTAAGTCTTTAATCCATCTAAAATTTAATCTGCTGTGTCCTGAGCTAGACTTTTCACTCTGCATTTTTCCAAATGTCTAGTCAATTTCCCCTGAACCATTTAATACATCCTAGTGATGCAACTTTATTATATATTAAATTTTGTATATATCCTTGGATAATACTCATCTTTTTTTAACTGCATAATATTCCTTCTGGTAGATCTCCATAATTAGTTTCACTGGGGACATTCAAGATTATTTTCTTGGTATTTTACATACTTTTGCAATGAACACCATTGTGCACACTCCTTTCCTATAATTTGGATTATTTATCTAAGGCAGAGTTCAAGAAGTGGAATCAGTGGAACAAAAATTACAAACATATTTATGATCTTTGAGACACAGCACCAAATCACTTTCTGAAAAGTTATGCTATTTGTAATATCTGTATGTATGAAAATACTAGTTTCAGTATCTTCCTCCTGCACTGATTATTACAATTTTTTTTGCTAATTTGCTAGGCAAAGTCTGTCTCTTTATAGTTTTAGCTTGCATTTATTTTATTATAACCTTTATTTTATTATAACATATTGCATTTATTTATTATACCTTTTTTCCACATTTATCTTCAAGTTCTACTTGTTCTTTTGTGAATTGTCTCTTTGATTGAGCCTACCACACAACATACATACATGTGCGCACACAATTTACAATTCATTGGTTAAAATGCTAATGGTCTCTTGGTCCATTCTGGAACTTGTGGGCATTGGAGACACAGAGAAAGCCCCACCACCTCTCTGCGCTGGATAACTGCAGCAGGCTCAGATTTAGAATTTTGTCTACTACACCTGCTGCTCTGACTCTTCTACAAAACCGTCAGCTATTAATACACAGTAGCTGGTCCTTTATATTTGGGTTTATAAGTTATGCACTCGAGAGGTGGTCTAGCTCCTCTGAGTTGGTTTGCTTGTTTGTGATCAGGCTATGATAGCACCAGGTAAATGGTGGTGCCAGAATTGTAACTTTGGGTATCTTGGTAAATCGAGACTCTTCTTACAGGAACAGCTAACTAAGAGAGAAAGTGACATGTTTTCCAACTCAGTCATGTATTTAAAATAAGTAAGTAAGTAAGTACGTAAATAAATAAATAAATAAATAAAACACAACTTAAAAGAGAATTCTTTATAAAAGAGCCGAAATCCTTTTTTAGGACTCACAGCTTTTCTGGAACTCCAGCCCAGCTCCGCATTAAACACATTCCTCTTCATCATAAAAGTCCATTCAATTGAACTGTCAGAAAAGGCCTCAGTTTATCTTTCCACTCAGTTTTCTTTTTCATGTCCTGGTTTTTATGGATCTTTTTGAGGAAAGAAATTTGGTAAAGCTTCCTCTCTCCTTTCTAGTCAATACCTTGACTTAAGCAACATCTGCCCTAAGAAGCAGCCTCAGCTAACATATTACCTGTTCTTACTAAAAGGAACACACCCCTTCCTAGAAAACTGCAATGCACAAGCACTGCTGAAATGCAAAATTCACAGGTTCCCAAGGACTCTGCCAAGCCCCTCTGGTGGTCCAGGCACCTCGGGACTGACACTCTCTGGGACCTATTTCTCGACTGTACATGACCAAGCCCAGCTCTGCCCTTCAATTCCTTACTGGCCCTCACCTCTCGGGTTTTCTTCAGGATCTGCTCAAGGAGGATAAGGAAGTGGCCCGGGTCCCTGCTGACCAGTTCCTGCAGGCTCCAGCAGTTCAGACACAGCCCGGCTGGAAAGGGAAAGAGAGAGAGGTGACTGGTCAGTTCAGGTCTTTTCTGGCCACCCTCAGGCAGGGGTTGTAGAGAAGGGGGGATCTACATTGGAACACTCCTTTTGGGATTGCACTGGAACATTCCTTTCTAAAGTAAGAGAGTCTAGGAAAAAATGATGGACCAACACTCAACCCTATCACACCCCATCAAGACATCATGTTGAGTTCCCTATTCCTGCATATACAAGAGACTCAGGAGACATAGAGATTGGAAATTTGGGCTGGGATCCTCTTCAGAGGCCAATAACCTTGCCTTAACTCAGCTCCTGTGCCTCCGGAGAGCACACCAGTCCTCCTGCAACTCCCCTGCCCTGGTTTCCTACAGTGGCTGCGGGTACCTAGGAGATGCAGGGAAGTTAGAACAGAGGCAGAAATTGCTAGAAGAATAAAGAGAGCAGCCACAGTGAGCTCCACTCCAGGACATAAGACTGAGTCTGTGACAGCCATGGGGGTCCCCAGGACTGCCTAAGCACTGGAGTCCAGGAAAGGGAAGCTAAGTTGATTTGTATAAAAGCTACAATGAACACTCTGTAACTTCTCCAGACTTTCTTATTTTGTCTGTCTCTGTTCCCTGCAGTCAGCAAGGGTGAACCCCTAAAAATTAAGGGGATGGTCATGGGGGAGCTGTGTGTGGGGGGGATGGAGAGCATAGGGGTGGAAGTGGATTGACTGTGAACTCCATGGAGCTCAGTCTCCAGGTCCCCTCATGTGTACAGGCTCATTCCAAAGTCCTGGACGGTCCGAACAGACTTCTTTTAGTGATGTCCCCCATTCCTAACTCTTTTTCTTGCCTCCTACCCAAAACCTAGGAAGAAAAATTACTATGTATTGACCACCTACTATGTGCCAGGATGGTGCTAGGAGTAGTCAGGGAGGCCAGTGAGATATGGCCTATGAAAAATCTTTTCAAGCATAAGGAGTTATTACAGCAAGCACTAGCCTTCAGAGACTCAACTGCCTCAGCACGCAGACATCCCGCCTTTTAGTCCTGGAAGCACAGAACACAGAGGCTTCCTGCCACCTGAAGCTCTGCTGAGACTCTCCCTTGTTCTGGAAGGAAGAGGAGGATGGGGCTTGGAGGGAACTAGAAACAGGTAAACGGGAGAATTCTGGGGCCAACTGCCCGTGAATTCCCAGCTGCTCTTTTGGAATCAGCAAGTATGGTATTTCTAAGCAGGGTCAATACCTTCTCCAAGGACCTATGCTTCTAGCACATGCTAAGGAAGCAAAATACAGCCCAGAGCAGGATGAAGACAATACCAGGGTAGAAAGGAGAATGCCACATAGTGAGGACTAATTCTACATCAGGTGCTGTGCTCGGCACCTGCCCAGGTAAGGTCCAGCGACTTGCTCATGTCACACAGGCAGGATTGGAGCCAGAATCTGCCACCTTCCATGCCTGTTCCAGTGTCCACCACAGCCCCTGGGCTCCCTTGGGACCTTGAATGCCTCCCCGGCTCCCTCGGACCTACCTGACCAGGACGTGGAGTGGCGGCTGAGGCTGAGTCCGTGCAGGCAGCGCTCCAGGGCATGCTGGATGCGGTCCTCTGTACATGTCGTGGCTCCTGGCTGCATCCTGAGTCATTGCCTGCATGGGGACAGACACAGGTTAGCCTGTGAGCACCTTTCCTGGAGAGCATCAGTCTTGGGGAACACCTGGTGCAGCAGGGCAGTAGCCAAGACAGCAGGCACTCACAGCCCAGTGCCACCAGCCCTGCTGCCGTGAGGGTGCGGTGGGTGCAGCAGGTGGGTACAGCTGCCGCCAGGGCAGGAACGTCTTCTGGGCCGCATCTGAGCGACAAGACAAGGCACTCCTATGGTGGAACAGCACAGGGCATAGGAAGCGAGGGGTCAGGAATGGGAACTGAGAGGCAGACAGGGGCCTGCCTGCCCCACCGGGTAGTGGGGAATGTTGCCAAGAGCCTGGGGAGTGCCCTGGAGTGCCCGGGGAGTGCCCAGACCCCAGTGGCTGGGCAGGAGGGCCGTGAGGGGGAAACCAGAATCACACAGGGGACGTTTTCTGAATTTCCAGGCCTGCATTCTCCAACCCCCCAAGGATGGGGCAAGGCCTCTATTCCTGACAGGAAGGCTGCAGGATCTCCCCATGGACTGGGTGCTCCAATACTGAGGTGCTGGGGAGGGGCTGTCCCCATACATCCCCCAACCCTCACCCTGCCACACCCTCAGTTTGGGTGCCCAGGTCAGAGGCACCTGTTTCTTTTCTTCTCTGGCCTTTTCTATGTCATTTTCTTTCCTTTCTCTGCACCTTGGCGATGTTCCCACTTATCCAAAGACCTTGCCCCCCCTCACCCCTCCCTGCCTCCTCGCCCTACAAAGGGGACCAGGGGCTGCTTATTCTTTTCTTCTCTGGCCTTTTCTATGTCATTTTCTTTCCTTTCTCTGCACCTTGGCGATGTTACCACTTATCCAAAGACCTTGCCCCCCCTCACCCCTCCCTGCATCCTCGCCCTACAAAGGGGACCAGGGGGTGCTTAGCTCAGCTGGAAGGTCACTGAGAAGAGGATTTAAGAGGGTTTTTTTCACCTGATGGGGAACTGAGAGCCTCCAGCAGGGCCTGCCCAGCTTCTTAGTTATGTGTGAGGCTCCCTGAGTCCCTCGGGAAGCCATGACAGGCAGTTTGGCACAGTGATTAAGCCTGGCCCTAGCATTCAACGGACTTGGGCTCAAATCTGGACATTTGCCAGCCATATGACTTTGAGCAACTTCTCTAACTTTTCTGATTCTTGGTTTACTTATCTGTAAAATGGGGATGATGATGGTGCTAATCTCATGTGGCTGTTGGGCAGATGAAATGCCATAGTGACTGCACTGAGTAAGCTTCTGTACACGAGAGCTATTATGCTCCAGTCTTTGCCAGTCCCTCTTGCCCCCAGGAATTTCATTGTATACATCCCTGCCAGGCAGACCCTGTCACTGGCCAGTCAAGCCAGGTCACAGAACGGGAGCCAAGAAAGCAGTGGTCCAACTCTGTGGATCTGGGGACAGATCAGGAAACCAGAAGAGGAAGCACAGAGCTCAGAGCTGAGCCATACAAATGACATGCAAAGAGATATGAAATCCCGACCCGGGTCCAGCTGTGTGACTAGAGCATTCACTCACGGAGGCCACAGGCAGGCAAGTCCTCCTATTTCCCCAGCCTGGGAGGAAACATGCATCAAGGGAATAACAAGCCCTATGTGAGATGTCCAGCATCATTCAGTGATGTCCCTGCTGGGCCATGCGGTATGAAGCGGGATGGGGATGTAGGGGGCACACTAGAAGCAGCACGCATGCATGCATTCTGTCACAGACTTACTGACCACCTACTGTGTGCTAGGCATGAGGGCTGCAGCAAGGGGGACAGCGGGCATTCTCCTTGGTGGGAGCCATAGACACTGAACAATTAAACAAAACACAAAGAAATCCAGAGGGTGAAACATACTATGAAGGGAGGAAGGTTCTGGGGACCCCTAGGGAGCCAATGCTAGGTCGTTGAGGGGTGAGGGAGGCCTCTCTGAAGAAGGGACATTTAAGCTGGATGAGGAAGCCAGGAGCAAAATGAAGGGGAGGAGCGATCCAAAAAGAGGGGATACCATGTGCCAACGTCTCGGTGCAGGAATTAGCTGATCAAGGACCTTGACCCTGGACCATGAGACCAGAGTGCTGGGCTGGCCTAGGACACAGACCAACCTCCCATATCCTACACCTTCTGGCTGTAGAGGTGGAGAACCGAGTCCAAAAACTTGCACCGGGGAGTCAGGACCATGGACCTTGGGTGTTTCCATTAGCGGCACCTACATGGTTGAAGACATCCTCAGCCCTTCTGTTTAACTTTTACAATTGCTTTTGTGTCCTTCTTTGCTACCTCCTCCACAGGTAGCCCAGGTAGTGAACCCACCTACCCTGAGCCAGCCTGGGCAGATTTCTGGTTTGCAGTCCCCTCCCTCACCTTGGGTTGTGCCAGTCCCTGGCATGGATGAATGTCCATGGGGATTAACACCTGCCATGAGGCCTCACCCTCCTGCCTTCAGCCACATCCCAAATACAAGACCCTCTGGAGCCTGATGCTATGCAGACTCAGGGCTAGTAGCACCTGCTGGAGAAGCTGGACCACCAGACACCTTCCAATGGATGCATTTGGGGCATGCATGGCTGGCCCATGTGTCACCAACCCACCCTTTGTCCTCACAGGGGGGGTTCTTCCCTGTCAGCCCCAGGGGAGGCTCTTGGAGGGGGCTCACAGGTCTCCCCAACAAGTCTTTCATTTTATAGAAGGGGAAACTGAGACCCAGAGAGAAGGGGCTTGTTCAAGTCAGCCAGGGTTGGGACAGAGGTGGGGAGAATTAACACCAGTACAAACTGTTTATAGACAGGGGTATCAAGTAGGACTTTTTCTATATTCCCAAGTTGTGGCTGAGGCCCAACTCTAAAGGCAAAGGGTGCTAAGTGCCTATGGTCTAAAGTTCTCAGAGCCACAGTGTGCTGCCAGGGCTGGGGACCTGCAACCACCCTGGTGGGCTTGCTGGGAGCTGTCAGTCCAGAACTGGCACAGCTACCCACCCACCCCTGTCATTATAAGATTGGGAAGAGACAAAGGTGGTTAACCATTCCGGAAGGCTCTCCTTTCCCACCTCAAGCCAAGAGTAGAGGGGCTCTTTAAGGGAATCCCTTATGCACACTGGGATGCCCATCAGGGGAGGGCTGCCATTTCATTCGTCAGTTCACTCTCTGCTCAGCCAGCAAACTCACCCAGCTGCTCCCGTGCTACCTGTGAGCGACAGCAGGGCTGAGAGAAGAGGCAGCGTGCAGGGCCTCCATTGGAGTGGGAGGGATGGACACCAGGAACAAAAGCTGGCCTTCAGCTGTCTCATCGATACTTCCCGAGAGAGCCATCAGCAGAGGGAGGGGAAAGTGGCAGTGAGAGGCTGAAGACTGAATCGCCTTTGCGGGGAAAATGGGGGTGCAGGATGAAGAATTGGGAAATTTGTGGCACAACTTGTCTGAGGTCACACAGCTAGGAGGTGGCAAAGCCAGGAGGTAAGGACTTCAGGATGGGCAGCCAGGGAGCCTGGGTCTGTAACCACTATAGCACGTCGCCCCTCAGCACAGCCAGGGGCACTTACTGGGAAAAAAACAAAACCAATTCATGTTTCTACCCCAACAAGTGAAGATTTAATGAACATGATTTTGCTTTAAGAGGTCTAGACTCGCAGTCGCTGGGGATCTTGAGCCGCCCCATATCTGTCTATACCAGCTGCCCAGCATAGCTCTGCCTCCTCCAGAGAAAGGACCAGGGCTCACGGGAGTGTGTACCAGAGACGGGACACCAAACAGCATTCTCTTGGGCAATGGCTGCAGTGGCTCACGGGGCCCATGTGTCTCTAGCACAGGCTGAATGGTGTGAGCTGGGTTTTAAGACACTCCCTGCCCAGCCTCTGTTGCAATGGACCAGCTGGTCATGCCACGAGGCAGGAATGAGTCACCCTGCCCTACGTGTCCCACATTGTAACGGATGCAGACGCAAGATGCGTATGAATGTTCTCTGCCAACGCCGCTTCTGCACATCCCTGTCCTGGGGTCAGAACACTGTGTCCTGGGGCTGCTGGAGAAGCCATCACAGAGGGCTCAGGGATGCTCCCCAGCATCCCCTCCTGTGCCTGCTGGCCCATGGCTTCTCCCTCCCTTCTCCTCACCCCACGTGACTTTCCCATCTCCTGGCTTCAGTGTCCCCCATTCAATGGAGACAATCAAGGACTTCTCCATAGAGACAGGCTATCCTCAGGGCACTGGGCAGGGCTGCTGGTGTGCCATCCTCCCTGGCACCCTGAGGCCATCGATAGCGTGCCCCATGCTCTTCTTTGAAGCAGAACTTGCCTGAGGCCCTGGGCCCTGGGCACCTGGGGGCGGGACCCCCCCAGCTGAGCTGCCCTGGAGTTAACCCTTTGTCATGCTCATTTCCACCTGTGAGTCAGTCAGAGGCTTTGGGGCAGAAGTGAGGGGGGGAAGGCCGTGGCACCCCATCTCCCCAGGATGATGCCTATTTTCAAAAGCTTGGCAAGCTAGGCCTGGCTTCCCCAGCGCCCACTCCCCACCCCCTCCCCAGCTTGTTAACAGGAGCTCCTGTTGTGAAATCCCAGCTGCTGCCGGGAATGGCCCCCATTCGCCCCTACCCGCAGCGGGGTAGTGTTGAAACATTCAACAGCAGGGTCTGCCCCCATCTCCAAGTTCCTCTTCTGAGCCAGCAAAGAAGACTCATAGTCCTTACTGGGGACCCTGAACAGGACAGAGAGGCCTGGAGGCGAGGTGGCCCTGCCTTTGCCTCTTCTTCTCATGTTGACAGGACCCCAAGATGCAGGAGCAGCCGCCTTCCTCTAGGCGCATGGCTTGTCAGAGGGGTGGGGTCTGCCTGGGTCCAGCTTCCTGAGGCAGCCCCCCAGGGGGCAGGCAGGAGGGCTTTTCTTCTTGGGGGGCTTCTCAAACAGTGCTGAAGGGCAGAACTGGAGGGCTGACGTCTCATAGGGAGAGAGACATGGGCCTTCAGGCTCTGGCTGGCACTCCACACCCTGTTCCTGGAGTTCAGGAATATTCCAGGCCCATGCTTTGAAGCCCTCGTCCCATAAGTGGGAATAAGAGCGGCACCAAAGCCCACAGTGCTGGGCTGGCCCCACCTGCTTCTGTCCTGGGCCCCTCTTCCCTCTCCCCTTCCTATCCTCTGAGGCTCGCTGGACTCTCCCTTCTCTGCCCACTCTCCTCCTGGTGACTGCTTAAGGCAGAATCTCCACTGTGATCTAAGTAAAAAATTTCTCACTTTCCATACAGGAAGGATACGCCAGAAACTAAGCTATGGGAGGTGGGGGCGGGCAAGGGGTGGACAGAGCATAAAGTGGGGGTGGGGAGCGAGGCGGGGAGCACGGCTTCAGTGATCTAAGTAAAAAATTTCTCACTTTCCATACAGGAAGGATACGCCAGAAACTAAGCTATGGGAGGTGGGGGTGGGCAAGGGGTGGACAGAGCATAAAGTGGGGGTGGGGAGCGAGGCGGGGAGCACGGCTTCAGCCAGGATCCCTGTGTGTGCAGGTTCGACTCTCAGAACCACTGCAACGTTTTACATGCTCCAGTTAAATAAATAATTCAAATGAACCAGGATATTGGGGTGGGGGACCAAAAATGGGATGCAAACAATAACAGGTTAACCTAACTATGGCATAAATGATCAACATGACCACATTGAAGGGGATGGGGAAGAGAAGGCCTAACCAAAGCAATCTTGGAAAACAGCATTTTGACTGGATGCTATAAGGCTAAAGACAGAGAGAACTACATACAAGTACTGTATTCTAGTTGTTAAATCTGTTTCTCATAGGGATGTGGGTTAAAAATACTGAAAGTTCTCTGGTGGGTACTAGGACTGAGCAAATAAGTAACCACATCATGGATAATGAGAGCTGAGAGCCCGTTTCTCACATTTGGAGAAAGAAGTTACCATTAAGGAAGAAGGGAAAGTTTGAATAAGCCTCGTGGTGTTGAACTGGACTCATAGGAACTCGGTTTTTAATATATATATACAGATGGATATGTATGGAAAAATTTTAGAAAGACGTGTGTGTGCTTGAACTAATCTACACACACGTATTTGCTAGCTCTGTCTGCAGAGAGAGCCTAGTGGCAGTGAAGTCCCAGGAGCCACAAGCACTCCTAGTGTCCAGGTCTTGGTTTCTAAATACCTTAGAGGATCGGCTGACTCTAGGATTGGGGCATTATACAAGATGAACCTGGAGCATCTAGTAGTGCCAAAAAATAAGTCAATACTTGAAAAAGGCTGGGGAATGTTAAAAGGACATAGGAGGGGCTGGCCCCGTGGCTCACTAGGGAGAGTGCGGCACTGGTAGTGCCAAGGCCGCAGGTTCGAATCCTATATAGGGATGGCCGGTGTGCTTGCTGGCTGAGTGTGGTGCAGATGACATCGTGCCGAAGGCTGTGATTCCCTTACCAGTCAAAAAATAAAAAAAGGACATGAGGTAACCTGAAGGAGTTTCCCATGGCTGCAAATGGGTACAATTTAAACAACAAAATAAACAGAAAAAGCATTGGATAATAATTCATAGGATAAAATAAATATCCATGAGTCTATACAGATGATAGATAATTGAATTAAAATAAATGGAGAAGGGACAGATCTTCTTTACAAAAGAATTCCAATTAATAAATGTGGGAGGGCGGCTGGCCCGGTGGCGCACTTGGTGGAGTGCGGCGCTTGGGAGTGTGGCAGCGCTCCCGCCGAGGGTTTGGATCCCATATAGAGACCGGTCCGCTCACTGGTTGAGCGCGGTGCAGGCGCGACACTGAGGGTTGCGATCCTGTTACCGGTCACGAAAAAAGACAAAAAGGAAATAAATAAATAAATGTGGGAGGGGGGCCGGCCCGGTGGCGCACTTGGTGGAGTGCGGCGCTTGGGAGTGTGGCAGCGCTCCCGCCGAGGGTTTGGATCCCATATAGAGACCGGTCCGCTCACTGGTTGAGCGCGGTGCAGGCGCGACACTGAGGGTTGCGATCCTGTTACCGGTCACGAAAAAAGACAAAAAGGAAATAAATAAATAAATAAATAAATAAATAAATAAATAAATGTGGGAGGGGTGAGAGGAATGCAAGATCACCATTAGGCCAACACCACAGTAATAACTGTTGCAGCAAAATCCACCAATGGGTCCTAAAAGCTGTCGGTGAAAATCTGAGGAGAAAACATGGTATTTACATAATCTCAGCGTATTTCCCCCAAGATATTCACTACTTACAAAGGGGAGAATAATTATTTCACAGTGGAGAAATCCAGCAGACACCACCTGAACCACATGGTCAAGGTTAACATTCCCAGCAATAAAATACATAAGCATCATGTGTCCCCTGATATAATGCGCTGAGAAGGGAGGGACACGACATCACTTCTGTGGGGTTCTTGCCAAAAACTCATAAGCACAGTCATGAGAAATCTGTAATCATAAGAACACGTCATTCGAAACCCAACTGAGAGACATTCTGTAAGGTAAATAACCAGTATTCACTGAAGTGTCAAGGTCATGAAAGCTAAAGAAAGAGGAACTGTCACAGATTAAAGGAGACAATGGAAACGCAGCACTAAATACTATGTGGGGTCCTGGACTGGATCTCAGAGCAGAAAGGGAACATTAGGAGGAAAAATGCTAAAATTCAAACGAGGCCTGTAATTGAGTTAACAGGATTGTACCCGTGGTCCCTTCCTAGTTTTGATACCTGCACCAACTTTACATAAGGTACTCACTTACCTAGGGGAAGCTGAGTGAAGGAAATACGCGGTTGTAAGACCCTTCACATACTTGCATAGCTTTACATGCCCTTTGTGTATCTTTCCAGGCCTCACTGCCTTTCGTGAACTTCATTAAAGTTATTTCTTATATAGTTACAGTGGATCAATGCAGGGCTGGCTGCCTAAAGATCCCTTAACATGCTGATCCTGAGATGGGGTTGAGAATCTCTGAGGCTCTTGGATATAAGGGCTCTCTCTGAGGATGTTTAAACTATGTTTTCATGTTAATGGATATCCAGAGAAAGTTAACAGTTAATATATTAACATCTTGATAACCACCTCATGAAAAAATGTTACCAGAAGATGCTGGTGCTCAGTTTGCATTTTTGCCGATCACCGTGTTGGTGTCACCTAAATGGACAGGGCATACCAGGTGTGTGCTTGGGGTCTGCGAGAGCTCAAAGCTGAGCACAATGACTTAATAGAAGGAAAATGTTTAGAATAATGCCTGGCACGTAATAAGCATTCACTAATGCTATTTATTATCTCTTGGGGTGTTTTCTTAATATACACACTTCTGCTGCCAAGTCCAGATGCTTCTGGGATTGGGCCAAGAGCTAAAACACTCCCTGGATGATTCTGATGCACAGTTAGGCTTGCAAAGTAATGTGTTCTATTTTACACTCACGTGTACACATGAGTGTGCTCAGGCGTGCACGCATGCACACACGACCCCCACCCCCGACTCTAAGATGAGGAAGGCACCTCCAAGACCATCTAGTTCAACCCTCCCATCCTACAGAAAGGACAGTGGAGGCTCTGAGTGGTGAAGGGACTGACCCAGATTAGACAGTGGCAAATCTATAACTAGAACCTGAGCCTAGGACCCCAGGATAGCCACGGCATCCTCTTGCTTAGATGGGGTCACATCTGCTGTCCAGCAGAAAGTGACTTCAGCTCCTATCCTCGAGGTTGTTTTTGGAATCACTTTTCAAATTTTTTATTGAATTTTTTATTTTTTATTTATTTTTTACTGGTCTATTTAGCTGTTCAACTTCTTCACTGTTAACTTTGTGAATTTAGGTTTTCTGACAGTATCATTCATTTTAACCAAGATTTAAAAGTGCATTAGCAAGGATCAGGAATTCTTATATAATTTGTACCAATATTTCTAGATCTGTGGTTTTAGCCCTTCTCTGAATGTTATAAAATTATGCTTTCCTTTAAAATACAGATCCAGATTTGTATTAAATAATTTTACATTACATCGAAGTTCTTTAAATAATTATGAGGGGACTTCAAAAAGGTCATGGAAGGATTTGTATTATCTTTCAATTCAAGTTTTCCACAAACTTTTTGAAGTGCCATCGTATTTCTGACATTCACATTAAATGTAGTAACTATGATAACAGCAGTTTTTTTGGACAGTGGCTTTAAGTCTGATTTATTTAATTGCTCACTGTTCTGTTTGTTTTGTAATATTTCTGACATTCACATTAAATGTAGTAACTATGATAACAGCAGATTTTTTGGACAGTGGCTTTAAGTCTGATTTATTTAATTGCTCACTGTTCTGTTTGTTTTGTATCCTGCCATCTAGAAGTCCTTTATTTTGATTCATTCCTTGCTCAGCTGGAGTATTTTGAGTAATTTCAAGACAGGTGTGTGGGTGAGGTACTTTCTGAGACTTTATATGTCATATGGCATTCATTGAGCCTCATGAGTTATAGCTTTGCCAATTGAAGAATTGGTATAATTTGTAATTTTTCACATAAGATAATCAACTAAAAACATGGCTATCACAAAGAATAGAATTAGGTGAGGTGGCTGGGTAGAAATTAATATAGAAATTAATATTATTCAATTATACAAATAAAAAACTAAAGTTATGTCAGGAAAAAAGACCTCACTTATAATAGAAACAAAAAAAATAAAATAAAAAAACTTAAAATATGCACAATTTTTATGAAGAAAACTGTTGAGGGACATAAAAGAAGGCAAAAGGAGAGGAAAATGCATATGCTCTTGGGCAGGAAGGTTCAATATTATAAAGAATTAATTCAAAAAGGATCAAAGATCCAAGTGCAAAGAGCTAAAACCACAAAACTCTTAGAAGAAAACACAGGAGAAGAGCTTCATCACATTGGATTTGTCAGTGATTTCTTGGATATGACGCCAAAAGCACAGGTAACAACAACAACAAAAAAATAGATGAGTTGGACTACATCAAAATGTCAAACTCTGGGCACTAAAGGACACAATCAACAGAGTGAAAAGGCAGGCTGCAGAATGGATGAAAACACTTGCAAATCATGTATCTAAGAAACGGCTGATATCCAGAATGTATGAAGAATTCCTGAAACTCAACAACAACAACAAAACCCAAACAACCCAATTTGTCAGTTCTCCATAAGTTTCAGCCTGGAGAACAGGAACTATGAAATGAAAGAAGGAGGGAAGGCAGGCAGTTATCGAGTGGCTGTTCTATGTCAGCTACTATGCTGGGCACTTCACTCGATTAGTTAGTTTAATAAGCATAATCACCCCATGACCTAATTATTATTATACATAATTTCTGCAGCTCAGGGAGGGTAAACCATTTATTTGTCCAAGTTCCTGTGGTCATAGTTCCTATGGCTTGAGCTCAACACCCATCCAAAGTTGGCCTGACTCCCAAAGCCCATGTTCTTTCACACGCCATGCTCATAGGAAATCATTTCTACTGTTTTCCGGACACTCAAAGGGCTGAGTCGCTGTTTTGCCTCTGTGTTATAATTTGAGGCTTCCAGGGAAGATGTCTTACACAAAGATTGCCTGAATTTCCACTGTCAGTGACTCATTCTCTGTGGGTTAGGGCTTCTTACCTCCTCGGTCCTAGCTTATTTTTCAAGATGTAAGATTCCTGGAGGGACTTTCAGCTACCAGGTGAGTCTGTGACAGCATCGGCAGCGGAGAGTGGGCAGCGGAGGGGCTCCAGGGCCATTAGAAGGAGGAAATGTGAAAAGGCAGGTGGTGATGCTGTGGGGAGCGGGGAGAGAGCAGAAAAAGGAAAAGTGTGTAAAAAGGGAGGACAAGCGAGGAAGCAGCGACAAATCTTGCCCACTTCTCAACTTGGCTCAAGCCCCTCTTTACCAAGGAAAGGGAACAGGAATGCTCAGAAAGACCAAAGCTGTGGTTAAGGCCAAGAAGAAATTGGGTGAGGATGAAAGAGGAGAAAGAGAAAGACACTGACACGTACACAGCACCGACTCCCAGCCAGAGGCTGTGCTTAGGGCTTCAGCACATGATCTCATTTTTTCTGAACAGCCCTACAACACCCTGAACTTAGAAGGATAAGGAAGTACAGCTCCTGGTGGATAAACGACTTTCCCAAGGACCCACAACTAGCAAGTTGCATAGGGAGAATTTGACCCCAGGTCTATCTGGCTCCCCTGTGCCCAAGTAGAGTACTGAAAACAAACCAACCAACCAGGATGCATGATGCTGCTTTCACACAGAATAATAATAATAGCCACTAATGCTAATTGAGGGCTTACCATGTGCCAGACACTGTTCTAAATGCTTTTTATGAGTGAACTCATTAAGCCCATGTGAGATAGACACTTTCTCATACCCATTTTAAAGATGAGAAGACTGAGGCAGTGAGTGGTCTCTCAGATGATAAACGACACACAGCCTAAGCAATTTAGCTTCTTCATGCATGTAAAGGAAGCTATAACAGAGCTAGAGATGGGCAAACTGAAGTTACTGCCAGGA
>NW_007726310.1:506686-507394 GCF_000696425.1 Galeopterus variegatus | reverse complement strand
CATGCATGTAAAGGAAGCTATAACAGAGCTAGAGATGGGCAAACTGAAGTTACTGCCAGGATGGGGAACCAGAGAAAGACTACAAGAATAAACTCTAGGCAGCAGCCAAATTGTATGGGCCCCTAGGCTAAACCATGGGCACCTGGCACTGGAGACTATTTAATCCTGCTCCCTTCTGCATTTACAGCCTGTCTTGTTTGTTAGTAAATGCTTGCAGAGTAATAAAGCAGCAAAGGAATATAAGTGTAAAAACTCAAGAAAGGCCAATTACACATGTTTTGGCAGCTTTCTGGTTTTTCTGGCTGTAGAAAAAGATTGTGGTTGTGACAGCTTGCATTCATTACGAGCTGATCACTTTCTACAGATAGAGCAATTTCCAGTTTGCAAGACAGACGTGAACATTTCATAGTTTTGGGCAAAGAAGATGGTGCTCTTTCCAGAGCACTGTGACTTCTGGATGCTTTACTATCAGAATAACTTCGGGACAGATTGCTCCAATCCATTATCTCTTTCCTTGCACAGCTTGTCTTCCCTCCCAGAGTGAGAAACCAGTTACCACCTGTCTTCTCTCCGTTAATCTGACAGCACATCTGGATGCACTGGCACACCCATCTTCTTTAGCCTCCTTTTTACTCACTTTAAACTCTTTCCCGATTATGTAAGAAAAATCTCTTGCCTTCTCCCATTCATGAATATTTTTTATTAGTG
>NW_007726310.1:494180-506244 GCF_000696425.1 Galeopterus variegatus | reverse complement strand
TTGCCGGTCACGAAAAAAGACAAAAAAGGAAAAAAAAAAAAAAAAAAAAACTGAAAACCTAACAGGTCAGAATTTGGGACTGACATTATGTCTAAATCAGATGGAAAGGGATGAAGGAAATCCAGCCTTCGGCTCAGGCCAAAATCCTTACAGAAGGTGGGTGGAGCTTGCATCATGGCTGATGAAAGTTTGGCCCCCACATGAGTGTACACTTTTTTGGGATACTTGATCCCCTTTTGTCTTTTCCTTTAATGAAAATTGATGGGTCCGATTCACTGAGAAGAAGTTTGGGGAGAGGGCAATTTGGGAGGGAAACAAGAGTCCTGCTCTGTCCACATTGTGTCCCCTTTTGACCCCAGTGGAGAGGTCTGGGCTACAGCTCTAAATGTTCATAGAGTACGGTGGTCACTGAGGCTATAAAATGTGTGAAGAGAAAAGAGCAAGGAGCCGAAGGACTCACAAAAAGATGCTAAGAAGACACAGCTTGCAAAGTAAGAGGAGAACATGATGTCACAGAAACTCAGAACAGGAGTGTTTTGAGGAGAGAGTGTGGAATGCTGCTGTGAGATCTACCACATGAGGGCAGAGAAGTGGCCATTGGACTTGGTGACATGGGGGTTCAAAGACTGTGGAAGAATAAGTGTAGGGTGAGAAGACTCCGTGGAAATGGCTGAGGAGAGAAAGGGAGGTGACAGAGAGGCAACTCCTTCCAGAAGCTTTGCTTAGAAGGGTTGAGTTTTGTGAGATGCTCCAGTATCCTCCTGTAAAATTTCTTTTTGTTTTTCTTTACCTAGCACAAGCTCATTTTGGGTTATTGTGACCAAATGAACAAACAAAAACCCATAAGATGCTTCCAATTTAAAATAAAAAATCTATGTTTACATCTAAAGAAAAACTATCCCATATGGTTACATGCCAAAGTGTTAACAGCAATTATATCCAAGAGGCAAAATTAGATATAATTTTAATTTTTTTCCTATAAATATTTTTTATGATAATATATATTTCAGGCCTTGTTTTTTTCACACAAATAATAGGAATTACATATACAGAAATTAGGAAATAGTTCTGGAAAGGTGGAGTAGATGTACTTTTTCCTATTCCTCTTGTGAATAAGGAAAAAACCCTGGATATTCTATGTAAAACTAACACAGGAGATTCTGAAAGGTAAGGATGAGGCCGACCAGCTAGGAAACCTGGGAACAAGAAATGATATGGTGGCAAGTTCTCTGGTTTTCTTTTCCATATATTGCAGACTTGGAGCCAACAATAGATGCAGATTTTAAAAGCCCCAATGAAAGCCTGCTCCCTCTAGCCAAAGGATGAGACAAGAGGCGGCTTAGCAAGACAGACAACTTTCAGACAATAAATTGCTCTATTTCAGCCAAACTCCACAGAGAAAACTGTGATGCCACCTCCACCAGGAAAGGCCAGATAGGAAGTCTAGACTTCCACACTGGCAGGCTCTAACGAGGTTCCCCAAATCCCCAACATGAGTGGTGTCTGAAAAAGCCAAGTAGGGAGCCAAGTCTGTCATCCCCCCTGGTGGTAATAAGCCCCCTCCCACCTTGCAGTATCAGTGGACACCACCGGGAAGCCTGGACTTCCGCCCCCACCAGACAGTCAAGAGCCCCCTCCCCACCCCCACCAATGGGATGGTGTCAGAGGAAGCCTAATGGGGGAGTTGGGACTTTCACTACTGCTCAGGAATAACGAGGTCATCGCCTCACCATGGTAATAGTGGAGCAGTAATGAGACACTTCTACCTCTCTTAGCCAGAGAGGTGTCAGTGGAGGCCTCATAGGAAGCTGGAATTCCCACTCCCCCTGGTAGTAATGAGGCACCCCTCCACAATGTCAGTGGAGGCTCAGTATAGAACCTGGACTTCCACCCCCATCAGGCAGAAATGAGGAAATACCTCCCCACTCCTGCACTTCCTTTGAAGCAGTGTTAGAGAAAACCAGCTAAAACATAAGGTTCAAATAAGATTCAGAGCTTCATAACTTTCATGATACCCCAAATGTCCAAGTTTCAACAGAAAATAACTTGTCACATCCAGAACAAAGAAGATCTCAAACTGAGTGAAAAAGACCACAGGTGCCAACACCAACATGATAGATGTTAAAAATGAACCTACAAAGATTTTAAAGCAGCCATCAGTAAAAATGCCTCAATGAGCAATTATAAACTCTTAGCACAAATGAAAAATAAGAAGATCTTAACAAAGAAATATACAGTCTCAGCAAAGGAATAAAAGATAGAAATGAGTACTGAATGGAAATTTTAGAGTTGAGAAATAAAGTAACAGATATAAAAAACTCAATGGGGGACCTCAATAGCAGAATGGAGCGGGTAAAGGAAAGAATCAGTGAGCTTGAATACAGAACAATAATCAAAGGAATAAAAGATAGAAATGAGTACTGAATGGAAATTTTAGAGCTGAGAAATAAAGTAAGGGATATAAAAAACTCAATGGGGGGCCTCAATAGCAGAATGGAGCGGGTAAAGGAAAGAATCAGTGAGCTTGAATACAGAACAATAACATTACTTAATTTGTACAACAGACAGAAAATAAACTGAAGAAAAAGGAACAGAGCCTTAGGGACCTGTGGGACTATCACGAAAGGTCTTAACATTCATGTCACTGGAGTTCCATTGGGAGACAAGAAAAGACGTCAGGGCTGAAAAAGCACTCAAAGAAATAATGCCTGAAAACTTGGTAAATTTGGCAAAATACATAAAACTCAGATTCAAGAAACTATGAGAACCATAAACAGGATAAAGCAAAAAAGTACACATCAAGACATCTCATAGTCAAACCTCTAAAAACTAAAGTCAAAGAAAAAGTCTTGAAAGCAGCAAGAGAGAAACAACAGATTACCTTAGAGAAAAAAATAATTTGATTGACAGAGGATTTCTCATCAGAAATCACAAAGGCCAAAAGAAAGTGAAATAACATTTTTCAAGCGCCAAAAGAAAAGAACTGTAAACCCAGAATCTATAGCCAGCAAAAAATATCCTTCAGGAATGGAGGGAATATAGAGACATATTCAGATGAGGGAAAACGAAGAGAATTTGTCACCAGCATACCTACCCTAAAAGAATGGCTAAAGGAAATTCTCTAAGCAGAAAGAAGATGATAAAAGAAAAAAATCTTGGAACATCAGGAAGAAAGAATAAGGTAAGCAAAAACCTGGATAAATAAGGTGGATTTTCCTTCTTCTGAGTTTTCTAAATTTTGTTTGATGGTTAAATAAGAAAATATAACACCGTGAAGGGGTTCTAAATGTATGCAGAGAAATATTTAAGACAATTATATTATAAATGGGGGAAGGTAAACAGAAATAAAGGGAGCTAAGTTTCTACACTTCACTAGAACTGATAAAATGGTATCGGTAGAATGTGATAAGTTGTGTATATATAATGTAATACCTGGAGCAGCCACTCAAAAGCCTATACAAAGATATACCTATGAAAACATTATAAGTAAAATAAAAATAAATTCTAAAAAATATTTAATTAATCCATAGGAAGGCAGAAAAAGGAAAACAGAAATAACTATAACAACAAACAGAAAAAAACTAGAAAATCAATAATAAAATAGCAGATTTAAGCCCNAGAAATATTTAAGACAATTATATTATAAATGGGGGAAGGTAAACAGAAATAAAGGGAGCTAAGTTTCTACACTTCACTAGAACTGATAAAATGGTATCGGTAGAATGTGATAAGTTGTGTATATATAATGTAATACCTGGAGCAGCCACTCAAAAGCCTATACAAAGATATACCTATGAAAACATTATAAGTAAAATAAAAATAAATTCTAAAAAATATTTAATTAATCCATAGGAAGGCAGAAAAAGGAAAACAGAAATAACTATAACAACAAACAGAAAAAAACTAGAAAATCAATAATAAAATAGCAGATTTAAGCCCTAGCATATCAACAATTACATTACATTTAAATGGGCTAAATACAGCAATTAAAAGACAGAGATTGGCAGCTAATTACAAAACATGTCCCAATCATTTGCTGTCTACAAGAAACTCACTTCAAATATAACGATACAGGCAAGTTGAAAGTAAAAAGATGGGAAAGCACATATCATGCAAACATCAATCAAAAGAAAGAAAGAATGGCTATATTAATATCAGGTAAAGTGGACTTCAGAGCAAAGAAAATAATCAGAAACAGAGAGGGACAATACATAGCAACAAAAGGGTCAATTCACCAAAAAGACACAGCAATCCTAAATGTGTTCACACCATACAGAACTACAGAATATGTGAAGCAAAAACTGAGAGCAGATTTATAAAATGTCCATCAGAAACAGAGAGGGACAATACATAGCAACGAAAGGGTCAATTCACCAAAAAGACACAGCAATCCTAAATGTGCTCACACCATACAGAACTACAGAATATGTGAAGCAAAAACTGAGAGCAGATTTATAAAATGTCTGACAGAGAATTCAGAACAATAAGAATAAAAAAACAAAACCTGAGAGAGCAAAAAGTAGAAATAGACAAATTATAATTATTGTTGGAGACTTCAACATCCCTCTCTCCACAATTGATAGAACAATTATAAAGAAAATCAGCAAGAATACATGAGAACTCGACAACACAACTAACCAACAGGATCTAATGAAAATTTATAGAACACCCCACCCAACAACAACAGATACACATTCTTTTCAAGTACCCATGGAACATATACCAAGATAGACCATATCCTGGGCCTTAAAACCAACCTCAATTATTTGGGCCTTAAAACCAATATTTTTATTATTTAAAAATAATCAAAATCATACAAAGTATGATTTCTGTGACCACGATGGAATAAAACTAGATATCAGTAACAAAAAGATAAAGTAAAATCTCCAAAGACCTGAAAACTAAACACACTTCTAAATAATCCATGGGTCAGAGAGAAAGTCTTAAGGGAAATGCAAAAATTCACTGAAGGAATGAAAATGAATATACAATGTATCAAAATTTGTGGGACACAGATAAAGTAGTTCTGAGAGAGAAATTTTTAGCTCTAAATGCCTACATTAAAACTATATATAGCTCAGCAATTGCACTCCTGGGCATTTATCTCAGAAAAACAAAAACTTGTATGCACACAAAATCTGTATGTGAATGCTGATAGCAGCTTTATTCATAATAGCCCCAAACTGGAAACAACCTATATGTCCTTCAATGGATTAATGGTTCAACAAACTATGGTATATTGATACATGGAATATGATGGTACTTCAAAAAGTCCATGGAAAAAATTGAATTAAAAGATAACACAATCTTTCCATGAACTTTTTGAAGACTCTTTGTACCATTCAGTAATAAAAAGGAGAGAACTATTGATACACACAACAACTTGGATGAACCTCCAAAAAGTTATGCTGAATGAAAAAAGCCAGTGTCCAAAAGGATTACATTGTGTTACTCCATTTACATAATATTTTTGAAACGACATTATAGAAATAGAGAATATACTGGTGGTTTTCAGAGATGAAGGAGGTGGTGGGGACAAGAGGGATGTGGGTGTGGCTATGAAATGGCACCACGAGGGATCCTTGGGGTGATGAAAACATTACACATCTTGACTGTATCAATGTCAGAATCCTGGTTGTGATATTGTACTACAGTTTTGCAAGATGTTACCATTGGGTAAAAGGTACATGGGATCTCTCTGTATTATTTCTTATAACTGCATATGAATCTACAATTATCTTGAAATCAAAAAGCATAATTAAAAAACAAAAATATAAAACCTTGAACAAATTAGCTTTAAAATGTTAAAAGACAAGCTTTAAAACCATCCAGAATAACCACTGCCAATATTCTCATCTCAATTTTTCTAAAAAGCTCTCTTTGCTTAATTTTTAAAAATCACACAAATTGTACTTAAACATATTTATCACAGAAAAGGATGATTTCAAGAATCTATCCCCCAAAAGGAGCATTTCACCACCAGATATGAAGAAATAATTGGCACTGGACCAGGCCTCCCTCCATAAACAACTTTAAGACACCAAAACATATGAAGCAAACTGTTTATAGATATTGACAACAGGCATCAGAGGACTGTTAGCCCTGAGAGAAGGGAAACGTACAAGGTAAGCCCCTTGATTTCCCTGGTTTTCTGCTAGAAGGCACTTCCCAGAGCATGGAGTACAGAGGGAGAACCGAAACTGAGCACAGAGGTCTTTCTGAATTAAAGAGACAGAAATTGGAATTTAGAGCTCCCCAGATGGCTGAAATTTGTGGGACAGGGAAAAGGAAAAGAGGAAAATGTGAAAAAGAAGAGCTCAAGAAATGTGCATGGTCGTTATCTTGAGACTTTGGCTGAACACTAAACTGTGCATGTATAGGGCAAGATCTTGTGAAGCCTGACAGAAACAGCTACTGGAAAGTCTTGACTTGAATAGAGTTCTAGAGATTGCACAGTGCTGGGAGACATTGGATTTCCATCCAATCAGCCAGAGTGGAGGAATATATCACTGAATACCTCAGGCATTCCATTGAGACCCTAGAAAGGCAATGCTTGAGGGCAACTCTAGACACATACTAAGTTTTAGAAATACTTAAAGGGATCATGCTTATCCACCTATACATTAACTACCTACCAGAATAAAATTCAACATTCTTTAAAGGAAATCAACAAAATCCAGACTCTCAGCATGTCATTCACAATGCCCAGAATACCATTTAAAAATCACTATAAAGATGAAGATGGAGAAAAATGCAACTCAACACTAGGGACATAATTCAATAGAAACAAACCCAAAGATGGAAGATATGTTGAATTAGGAGAAAAAGTCTTTAAAACATCTGTTAGAAATAAGTTCAAGGATTTCAGGAAAAAATAGACATAATGATTTAACAGATAGAGAAATCTCAGTAGAGAATTGGAAACTATTAAAAAAAGAACCAAACAGAAATATACAACTTGGAAACACAGTCCTGAAAAAGTAAATTCATTGGATGAACTCCACAAAAGTTTGCACACTGCAAAAACAAGATTGGTGACCTCAAAGATAAAGCAATAGAAATCATTCAAACTAAAGCATAAAAAATAATATTAAAAAAATATAAACAGAGCCTCGGTGATGCCTGGCACAATCAAAGGGTATATTAGATATGTAACTGGTGTCTCAAAAAGAGAGGAGAAAGAGAATGGGGCAGAAAAATATTTAAATAAATAATGGCTAAACTGTTCCCAAATTTAATGTAAAGTATCAGTGCCTTGATCTAAGAAGCTTAAAAATTCCCAATCGGGGTAAGTACAAAGGAAACCATAGCCAGGCACATCATAGTCACATTGCTGAAAAGCAAAGACAAAGAGAAAATCTTAAAAGCAGCCAGAGGAAAAAGACACATTGCATGCAGGGAAGAACAGTAAAAATAAGTACTGACTTCTCATTAGAAACAATGCAAGCTAGAATACAGTGGTACATCTTTAAAGCAGTTAAAGAAAAACAAAACCAAAAGGGATTTTCAACCTAAAATTCTAAATCCAGTGAAAATATTTTTCAAAAAGGAAGGTGAAGAAACTTAATGGTTTGATAGAAATGTTTCATACATTGTTAGAGCTGTGAGGTATATGAACGTATACACTTGTCAAAATTGTACAGTTAAAATTTTTACATTTCAATACTTGAAAACTTTTTCGGAAAAGAAAAAACTGTAAAATTAATTGAAGTGGGTGGGGAATGGAGGCAGCTAAAGGTTAAACAACAATGGTATGCTACTGTTACAGCTGGTTGAAGGCACATGAGGATTCATTTTTTAAATTCTGTTTACTTTATGTTTAAATTTTTCTCTTATTTTTTTAAATAGCAAAGATAAATTAGAGACATTTTAAGACAAAAATAAGCTGAGAAAATTGTCGCCAGCAGATCTGCACTACTAAAAATGTTAAAGAAAGTTATGCTATCAAACATTTAAGAAAGAAATAATACCAATCTTACTCAAACTCTTTCATAAAATAGAGGGGAAAGAAACACTTCCCAAATCATTTATGAAACCAGCATAACTTTAATATCAAAACCAGACAAGATCATTACCCAAAAAAGAATATTACAGATGAATATCTTTCATTTTGCAACTCAAGATGCAAAAATTATTGACAAAATAATTACAAATAAAATCTATCAATATGTAAATATAAATATTTCTAATATAAATATATGAAGAGACTAAGTGGAGGTTATCCCAGGAATGCAAGGCTGTTTTAACTTTTGAAAACCAATGTAATTCATCACATTAATAAAATAGAGGAGAAAATTACATGACTACTTAACTGGTGCATAAAAAGCATTTGAAAAAAATTTAACACCCGCATATAAAAACTTTCAGAAAACTAGAAATAGAAGGGAACTCCCTCAAACTAATAAAGGAGATCTGTGAAAAATCTACAGTTAAGATCATACTTAAAGGTGAAAACTGAATACTTTTCCCCTATTGCTGGGAACAAAGCAAAGATGTCTGCTCTTACTCTTCTATTCAATAGTGTGTTATAAGTCATAGCCATTGCCATAAGGCAAGTAAAAACCACATGCAAATTAGAGAAAAAAAAGTAATGCTATCTTTATTCTCAAATGACATGATTGTGTATCTAAAAAATCCTAAGGAATCTATTAAAAATCACCATAAGTGAATTTATCAAAGTCAAAGACACAAAGCGAATATAAAAAAATCAATTGTATTTCTATATATTAATAATTACCAATCAGAAAGTGAAACTTTAGGGCCGGCCCGGTGGCGCACTGGATAGTGCGCCGCTTGGGAAGCGCGGCGGCGCTCCCGTCCGAGGGTTCGGATCCCACGTGCAGACCGGCTCCCGCTCACTGGCTGAGCGAGGCGTGGGAGCAACACCGAGGTTTGCAATCCCGTTGCTGGTCCCTGGTCCGGTACGGGGGCAACACTGAGGGTTGCAATCCGTTGCCGGACACGGAAAAAAGACAAAAAACAAAAAAAAAAAAAAAGAAAGTGAAACTTTAAAAATTACCATTTACAAGAAGATGAAAAACAAACAAAAAGAAAGAAGCAAAATAAAAACAAAAAAAATTTTTTTTAAAAAAGAGAAAAGAAAAAGAAATTTAAAAAAAATACCATTCACAATAGCATCAAAAAATTCTTAGGGATAAATTTAACTAAGAATGTGCAATCCTCTACATTTAAACCTACAAAACATTGCTAAGATAAATTAAAGAATAAATGGAGATATACTATGTTCATAAGTCAAAGACTCAATTGATATTATGTCAGTTTTCCCTCACATTGGCCTATAGATCCAGTGCAATTCCAATCAATATGCCAGCAGCCTTAAAAAAAAGAAATGGACAAATTGATGCTAAAATGTGTATGGAAATGCCAAAGACTTAGAATAGCTAAAACAGTTTTGGAAAAAAAGGACAAAGTTGGAGGATTCATGCTGTCTGATATTGAGATTTTCTCTAAAGCTACAATAATTGAGACAACGTGGCACTCGACGACGTAAAGACAGACAAGTGGATCAGTATGAGGCACCAAAGGCAATTCAATCAGGAAAGGAAAGTCTCTTATCAAATGGTTTTGGAACAACTATGACATCCATATGGAAAATAATAAACTTTACTTAACTCATATACCACACTGTACACAAATATCAACGTGACATGAATTATAGGTCTAGATGTAAAAAGCTGAAACTATAAAGCTTCTAGAAGAAACACAGAAGAATATCTTCATGATCTTGTGGTAGGCAAAGATTTCTTAGGGCACAAAAAAGATGAAACATGAAAGAAAAAAATAATAAACTGTACTTCATCAAAATTTAAAACTTCTGCTATTTGAAATCTATCATAAAATGAAAAAGCAAGCCACGGAGTAGGAGAAAAAATTCATATCTGACAAGTGGTCTACATCCCGGAATTGAACAGACACTTCACAAAAGATATACAAGTGGCCAATAAACACATGAAAACACGCTCATCTTCATTAGCCATCAGGAAAATGCAGATTTAAAACCATGACAGGTGATCCTATGCTAGAAGAGGAGATAAGGATGTGGAACAACCGTACGTTCCTGGTAGAAGCATAACATGGTACAATAACTTTGAAAATCAGTTCCACCGCTTCACAAAGTAAAACAATTATCTACCTTTTGACCCAATAATCCCTCCCCCTTACTCCCCAAAATAAAACCATATGTTGACAAAGAGACTTGTGCAATCATGTACATAGCAACTTTATTCATAATAGCCTCAAACTGGAACCAACCTGATTCACCAAGAGAATGGATAAAAGTATCTAGTACATCCATGCAATGGATTACTACTTAGCAATACAAAGAATATAAAAGAACAAACTACTTATACATGTAATAGCATGGATGAAAACCAAATACATGTCATGTGGATGAAGTTGGACACATAGCTACTCTATGGTTCCATTTACAGAAGTTCTAAAACAAGCAAAATTAATCTGTGGTGAAATAAATCGAAATGATTGTTACCTCTGGAAGGCACAGGGAGAACTGACCAGGAATGGGCGTAAGGGAATTTTCTGAGATGATGGAAATATTCTCTATCTTGAGAAGAGTATGAGTTACACAGCGTGTATATATTTTTCATAACTCATCTAACTGTATAATAAAAGTGTGCATTTCAGTGAATGTAAATCATATCTCAATAAAAATGTGTTGTAAAGACTTTTTGCAATACACTTAAGGGTATAGGATAAATCTTGAAAGTTTTTCTTAGCTTGACCATTTATCTGCACCCTTTCCCTTTCCAAACACACACACATACTCTCTCTCCCTCTCCATTTGGTCTTTACCCTTCCAGTCCTTCTTAATGCATGTGTATACCCACATATGCACTTGTACACATGCTTGTTTTTTGGGTTTTTTTTTGCATAGATAGGATCACAGCATACACATTGTTCTATGCAGAGCTGTCCCTGAAAAAGCGTATCGGATCATATCATTCCCTCCCAGCTCCCTAAAACCTTTCCAGTGGTTTTTCGTTGTCCTGGCACAAAGCTCAACCCCCTAACATGGCTTACAAAACCCCAAGAGGTCTGGGCCCTTCCACCCTGGCCAGTCTCGCAGCCTCACCTTGCCTCTCCATCATAAACTTCTTCCTGCACGTGCTTGCTCTGCCTGAGACATGTCCACCATCGTTCTCTGCTTCCAATCTGGATCCTAACATGCATTCTTCTGTCTCCCATTTATGGGTCACTTATTCAGGGAAGGTCTTCTCACCCCCAGGCTGGGCTGGGTGCCTCCCCCACCCTCTCAGCCCCCATAGCTTCTGCTTTCCCTGTGCCTGCATCGTAACTGCCTGTTTCCTCTACTGAGCTTCCAGCTCTGACGACAGTGGCCCATCTACCATGCTAATGGTTCTAACCTCAACGCCTGGCATAGGGCCTGGACAGTTACGTGAGTGTGCCAGCCAAAGCCCCACCCGAATATGTGCCCATGATGTTATGACCATATGAGCAATAGGGGATATTCCTCAGGCCTTAAGGGGAAATCACATCTGCTGTAATGTCCCAGTGAGTCAGTCTTCAGAGGTGTTGAACAAATCGTTTTTGGTCACCCACAGTGTAGGCAGGTTGCCTGGGAGACCTGTTTCCTTCTGTATTTCCTCTGCCAGAGGCCAAAGGAAGAGATTCAGGTCAGAACCCAAGCTTCCCAGGAGTGGTTCCTAAGACCACAGAGTGCAAATACAGGACAACTTATGGTGCTATCAATTTCTTTCTTTCTATACATTGTTCCCTCCCCATGTCCCATCCCCATGCTAAGAAGGCAACCACCTTACGCAGATTTGAGGCAGGAAAGTGGACAACTCTGACCTCCTGGACAGCTCCTGGCAGTAACTATGGGAGCTGAGAGGATGGGACTCAGAGTAGAATTTCAGATGATGTAAGAAGATAATTTTTTTTTCTTTTTGTAGACTTTAATTCTTAAAGCAGTTTTAGGTTTACAGGAATATTGAACAGGAAGTACAGAGAGTTCCCATACAGTCCCTGTCCTTCCCCCCCCCCCCCCCCCCCCCAGTTCCCAAGG
>NW_007726310.1:469365-494006 GCF_000696425.1 Galeopterus variegatus | reverse complement strand
CCCCCCCCCCCCCCCCCCCCCCCCCCCCCCCCCTCCCATCCCCCCCCCCTCCCCCCCCCCCCCGCCCACAGTTTCCCGTTATTAACATCTTCCATCAGTGTGGCCATTTGTTACAAGGGATGAACCAAAAGTGAAACATCAGTATTAACTAACGTCCACAGTTTGCATTAGGATTCACTCTTTGTGTTGTACAGTTCTGTGGGTTTTGACAAATATCAAATGTCATGTACAGACCATTACAGTATCGTACAGAATATTTTCACTGCCCTAAAAGTCCCCTGTACTCCACCTATTCATTTTTCTCTCTCTCACCTCTCGCAGCCACTGTTCTTTTTACTGTCTCCACAGTTTTGGCTTTCCCAGAATGTCACATAGTTGGAATATACAGTATGTAGCCTTTCAGACTGGCTTCTCTTACTTGACAATATGCATTTAAGGTTCCTCCATGTCTTTACGTGGCTTGATTGCTCATTTCTTTTTATTGTTGAACAATGTTCCATTGTACGAGTGTGACAGTTTTTCATCCATTCACCTGCTGAAAGACATCTTGGTGGCTTCCAATTTTTGACAATTATGAATAAAACTGCTACAAACACTTGTGTGCAGGTTTCTGTGTGGTTATAAGTTTTCAAATCATTTGGGTAAATACCCAGGAGCATGATCGATGGATCATATGCTAAGAATATATTTAGTTTTGTAAGAAATTGCCAAACTGTCTTTCAAAGTGGCTGCACCATTTTGCATTCCTACCAGCAATGAACGAGAGTCCCTTTAGCTCCACATCCTTGCCAGCATTCGATGTCAACAGTATTTTGGATTTTAGCCACTCTAATAGGTGTGTATGGTGCTAATGTAAATGGTATTGTATTTTTTATTTCAAGTTCCAATTGTTCTTTGACGGTATAAAGAAAAGCAATTGACTTTTGTGTATTAGTTTTGTGTACTGCAACCTTGCTATAATTGCATATTAGTTCCAGGAATTTCGTTTTTGTTGTTGTTGATTCTTTGGGATTCTATACATAGACAATTATGTCATCTACGAACAAAAGCAGTTTTATGTCTTCCTTCCCAATCTGTATACCTTTTATTTCCTTTTCTTGTCTTTTGGCATTAGCTAGGACTTCCAGTACGATATTAAAGAAGTGTAGTGAGAAGGGACATCTTTGCCGTGTTCCTGATCTTAATGGGAAAGCATCTAGTTTCTCACTATTAAGTTTCATGTTAGCTATAGGGTTTTTTTTTGGGGGGGGGTGTAGATATTCTTTATCAAGTTGAGGAAGTTCCCCTCTATTCCTAGTTTACTGGGAATTTTTATCATGAATGAGTGTTGGATTTCATCAATTTTTTTTTCTGCATCTAGTGATATAATCATACAATTTTGTTTGTTTGTTTCTGTTCTTTTGTTTTTGTAGCTGGCTGGTACAAAGATTGAACTCTGACCCTTGGTGTTATCAGCACCATGCTCCAACCAACTGAGCTAACTGGCCACCCCCTGGCCAATCCCTTGGTCACAGGATTTTTCTTCTTTAGCCTGTCGATGTAATGGACTACATTAATGGACTTTTCAAATGTTGAACCTTGCATACCTGGAATATTTAAATCCCTCTTGGTCCTGGTATGTAATCCTTTTTATACATTGCTGGATTTAATTTGCTAATATTTTGTTGAGGATTTTTACACTATGTGCATGAGGAATATTAAGCTGTAGTTTTCCTTTCTTGTAATATCTTTGCATTTGGTCTTTGGATAATGCTGGCCTCATAGAATGAGTTATGAAACATCCTCTCTTCTATTTTCTGTAATAGATCATAGACAGTCAGTATCATTTTTTCCTTAAGTGTTAGGTAGAATTCACCAGTGAAACCATCTGATGCTTTCTGTTTTGGAGAATTATTAATTATCGATTCAATTTCTTTAATAAACATAGGTTTATTCAGATGATCTATTTCTCTTTGTGTGAGTTTTGGTAGGAATAAGGAATCAGCCCATTTCATCTAAGTTATCAAATCTGTGGGCATAAAGTCATTCATAATATTCCTTGATTGTATTTTTTTTGGGGGGGGGAGGGGCTGGTTTTTTATTTCAAAAAGACAGTTGTCAATACTCAGTATCAAAACAGTTGCACTATTGGTTTTTCTTTCTCCCAATTGGCCCCAAAGAGACCACACCAAAGGAGAGTACATTTTAAGCCAGAAAGCTGCAGGGTGTGCACCAAACAGACTTCACAGAAACATTACCAAAAAGTGGGGATTGGGTAGGGAAAGAAACTTTAAAAGATCAGCACACTGCCAGCCCACAGGCTGTAGAGCTCTCACAGCCACATGGTGTGGCCAGGGTACTCCAACCCCAAAGAAGCAAAGTTTCAAAATAACATGAAAATTTAAAAATTTTGTACATTAACTGTTCAAGATTTCTCCAGCACTGACTGATACAAAGCACAGTGAGATGGCACTTTTAAAGACAGCAGCTTCAGACCCAGAAAGGGGTGATGAGATGAGTTTCATATGACTAAATCGGTGGCAAAAACATAATTTTCTTTCTATCTTTCAAGGAGGCAGGAGAGCAATTAAGTGGTCACCTCAACACACGGGGCACATGATCCATTCTGTGGAGTAGTGGGGAACGGGGTAGAGATGGGACAAAAATTTGGTCTCAGAGGTCTCACCATCATATTTTGGTAACTTCTGTTGGGAAAAAAAAAAAAAGTTGTTCAAAAATAGCTTAAAGCTGAAAACCTGAACGGCATGTTTTCTGTTTTTGTTTTGGCCAACACCTCCTGGATACCCTTTCTGGTTTGGCTGATACTTTGTAAAGAGCAATGAGGTTTCCCAGGAGTGGAGTCTTTCCCTGGGCTCTGTTTGGCTCTCAGCAAGGCAGGCCCATACACCTCCTTCCCTCCTCTATGGAGAGAGCAATATGCATTAAGCTGAAAAGTTGCCTTCCAAAAGTGAGAAAGGGATTAGATTGCTACTTAAGAACTGTGGAATTATTTGGAATGTTTTACATATGGTAAAATAAGGAATCAGCCCATTTCATCTAAGTTATCAAATCTGTGGGCATAAAGTGGTTCATAATATTCCTTGATTGTATTTTTAATGTCCATGGGCTTGGTAGTGATTTTTACTCTTTTATTCAGTCATAATTTCTATAACATAAAACTCAGCATTTTAAAGTGTTCACGTCGGTGGTTTTTCATATGCTCACTATGGTGCATCACCACTAATTCCAGAACATTTCTATCACTCCAAAAAAGAAATCCTCTACCTATTAGCAGTCACTCCCCAATCTCCCTTCCCCTGTCTTCTGGCAAACACTTATCTACTTTCTGTCTCCACAGATTTGCTTATTCTGATCATTTCATATAAGTAGAATGATAAAATACGCGGTCTTTTGCATCTGGCTTTCTTCTCTTAGCATATGTTTTATAGGCTCATCCATGGTGTAGAATGTAACAGTACTTACTCCTTTTCATGACTGAGTAATATTCCATTGTGTGGGTGGTTCAAGTATTTCTTAAATACTTGAATTTATGGACCAAGTTTCATATTGGATACCTACTCCCAGCCCAGAGCAAAAGAAGAAGATGACAGATATCATCCAGGTATGACCCAAGTTTACCCTTCTGCATGAGAGACACCAGGAAATGAACCTAGCCTGGAGTTGCTTCTGTAATAAAAAAAGAATCCTGCTTGAGTCTCATGGGCTTAAATAAATTGCTACTACTGCCACTAGCTACAACCACAATGGAGTTCCCCCTGCCTGCCAGGTGCTGGACAAGGCAGACACTTGTACATGGAACAATCCTTCAAGGTGAATGTTCTTCACTGCTGTTTTACACATAAGAAAACTATGGCTCGTAGAGAAAAGTCACTTTCTCAGGGTCTGCAATAAGTGAGAGCAAAGTTGCTAACTCAGGTCTGCCTAACACCAAACCCCTCCTCAGCTAGAATTCTTTACCTAATTGCTCCAGTAGCAGGAATTTCTAAACGTTTTTTGCACTGTGGGCACATTAGGCAATCTGGAGAAGTGTACAGACCCCTCTGCAGGATAATGTTTTAAATGCAAAAATACATAGGATTGCAAAGGGAATGAATTACATTGAAATAAAATTGTCAAACTATTTTTAAATAATCAGACTTATCAAATGGGAATATACACTCTTCTCATTAACACATTAAATAACAAAACTCAGCAGTGAGTCTAATCATTATTACACATCGAAGTAGTAAAAAGCATAAATGACTTTTGAGGTACCTCTAACCACCGTAAAGCGATACAAAAACATCTGGATTTCTGTTGGTGACAAAGTCACAGGTGCTAATGATATGACTGTGGTTTGTTGCCTACGTTCGTGATGAAAGAAAACACTAAATTTCAGTTAGAGGTGAGTGAAAATAACGATGTCACATGTTCCCCATTCAAGTTCTGGAACCCCTGGGTGAGAATCTCTGCTCCCCAGAAGCTGTGCATCCAGAGGATGAGAACGCCGGCAGGCGGAGGGGAGAGAAGGCCCCTCCTGCTCCCCGGGCCTGTTGCCTGCTGATGTTCACTGTATTCAGGAGACCTGCCGTGACAAGGGGTCACCTTCCTGCCCACTCTCCTTCACAAGCCCAGAATTCCTCAAATCCGCTTCTCTGCTGGGAACCTCCCTACATACAGTGGGTTTCCATTCTTGCACTAGTCCCCACCTTAGCTAAGTCTTGCCCATCCTATCTCTCTCTGAACGGTTTAATTCTTATTAAAATCAACACCCCTGAGAGATGTGGGGAGTTTTTAATCTCTCATATCAGACTCCTTGTATGACTTCAGAAGGGCAGCCCCTAAACCAGTTCCGCTGGGAGAGTGGGGCCAGATGAAGGTGTGCTGTCAGAGGCTCCCACAATGAATGACAACACAGGGGTAGAGCCCATCAGGAAGGGGGGCTACGGGGCAGGGGGAGACTCCAGCAGAACCTCTTCTGCATGCTGGGACCACTGCCCTTCTTGCCTCCTAGGGGCCTGCTTGGGGGGCGGGAATGAGGGATTAAGGCAGGTAACTTCTCTGGCCCTCAGTTTCTTCAGCCACAAAATGGGAGATGGGCCTCCCCACATTATGGGGTGGGTACAACCCCAAACCAACTGCCAGACATCCTCAGAGCTCACCCCTGAGAAGAGGGGACCGAGGAAAACTGACTGAGGGAGGCCAGGAAGCAGCAGTCCTTCCTAGAACTTTCCTAAAGATCCAGTGCACAAAATGACCACAGTTCCCACCCTCTTACTTGCTGCATTTCTGGGAGCTGGTTTGGGGCAGAGCCAGAGGCTGGACCCAGACCACCTCACTCCCTTCCTGTTCCTCTTTTCTGTGCAAGGCATCCAATCGGGGGCCCTTAGAGAGCCCCCTTTCTCTTTCAGCCTCAGTGTCCCTGTGAGTAAAGCAACAACTGAGGGTCCCCCAGCTCCAGTCTGCCCCAGCAGGGATGAAGGACTTCCCACTTGGGCCATATCACCCATGTTGTCAGCAGCAGGACAGTGGGAGCTATTCCAGCTGTCCCAGCTGCAATAGGTCCCAGTGGGCAAGAGCACTTCGCTTCCTGTCTAACCTCCATGATTAGGGGGGTGGATGCAGGGCTGTGGGGGTGTTATAAAGAGGAGGGAGGCAGGTGCATGGACAGGGAAGCCAGACCCCATAGAAGCACATGCCCAGAGTTGCATACATCACTCTGTCTCCACGGTTCTCCGCATCTGGCCCCTCCCCACAGCAGTGACTGGGGCTGGGGGAGAAGGCAGCAGAGGAGAAGAGAGAGGAAAGAGGACGCACTGAAAGGGAAGAGTGAAGGGAAGAGGCTCGAAGGGCAGGGCTCAGCACAGATGCCTTCAAACCTCCTGAGACTGAGACAGATGAAAGGAGCTCAAAAACAAAAACAAAAAAGTCAAGATGTACACTAGCAGCCCCAATGTTTCCTGTTTTTCTAACAAATCACCAATGATTTCCAAGAAAAGCAAGCCGTGCTGCACTCGGCCCTGGGCACAGCCGCAGAATTTGCACATCTGGCCTGTGCTTCGACAGCAGCCCGCGCTGTGCCCGGGCACAGGATGTGGCAGAGCAGCCCGGAGGGGCTGCAGTTTGGGGATCCCCCGCTCAAGGGAACCACCTGCTACAGCCACCCCTGACACCTGTACCATCTGCCAGCCAGTTCATCCTCCGGCCTCCCTAAATCTTTCTTGCTGCATGAATGCAGGCATCAGTATGCAGGCAGTACGGTGGGGAAATCAGAAAGATCCTCCTGGGCTTGGAGGACGCTTTAGGAGGATTTACTTGTATGAGCTTCCCCGTGCCTGTCTGAATTCTCTAAGAATTTCCAGTCTGAAGGGCATGAGGGCTGTGGGGAGGCCCAGTGAGGCCGGGTTTCCTCGACAACAGGGAGCTGAAAGCCCAAGTAGAAGTGGGCTGCGAGTTCCTCGCAAGGGGACCCCCGCCCCACATCCCATCTCCAGCTTCTCTCCCTTTTGTTGCAGAGGGTCTCACAGGGGCCCAGGCTCTTGTGAAAGTTGCTGGAGGGATGGGCAGGCCCCAGAGCTGGGCTGAAGATTGGCCTAGTGACCCCAGGCTCGCCACCCCTTCTCATGGTGCTACCTCCCCATCTCACAGCCTCCCTAGGAAGTCACACCCTGCCCCTGCCTGCCTGACCCCATCTAGAAACACACAGCTGTCCCCCGGACAGCCCCTCCCTGCCCCCGCCATACCCATTTCTTTCCTCCACCCATAACCAGAGCCTCCTCAGCAACTCCTCTCTCTGCTCCTGCTGCTCCCCCGCATCCTGATACCCCAGGCCCTGAGAAAAGATGCTACCTTCCCCAGCAGCCCTTCCAGGCTGGGAAATACACTTCAGCCATTCAGGCTGGAGCAATTCAGGTCTGAGCAGAGTGGGCCTGCAAGAGGCCCCACTCAGCCCCACCAACACCCCGCCACCAGGAACAGGGCAGGGAGGCTGGCTGTGGGGGGAGTCTTGGATGGAGGGAAGGAAGATGGAGGGAAGTTCTGTAGCCTCGTTCTCCCTTCAGCCTTATTCCTATTTGGCTGCTACGCCACCTGGGCAGACATGATCCTCATGTCAGCAACATACACGGAAACACACAAATGCACATGCATGCTCACACACAAACACACATGTACGCACACACACAAACACACATGCACACGTGCACATGCATTCATGCACACACATGCGTGTACACACACACACACACACACACACCTATTTTGCAGCACCATTTGAAAGTAAGTTGCATGTTGTGCACATTGTGACACATCACTCCTAAATACTAGATTCAACCATATCAAACATGAAAAAATATTAGAGATTTCATATGTTTCAATCTAGTACATTAGCATGCATCTTTTAGGAACAAGGACATTCTCCAACCTGACCATACCGTGATCCCACCTAGCACATTAACAATAATTCTGCAATGTCATCTGCTATGCCCCAGGGAATGTACTCTTGCTGAGCATCTGCTCTGTGCCTGACTACCCACTAGCCCCACTCCACAGGGACCTCATCTTTACAGGGGGCAAGTTGGATTAATTTATAAATAAAGTCCCTTCAGGCACTAACATTTCACGATTTTATTCTGGAATTATGAGGTTGAGCATTTCCTTCTCTGGGGATATGGGAATGTGGGATCACTCCTGGGCCCACCCCTATTCCTCGTACTTGCCTCCAGGCTTCAAAGGCACATGGCCAGGACAGGAACACGGGTGATCCTAAGAGAAGGACCAGGACGAGAAACTGGAGAGTTCCTTGAGCACAACCCCTGGGACTCTTCTCTATCTGGCAAGCCCAGGCCCAAGAGCCTTGTCATAGCAGCACACAGGTAATTATATCCAGGGATCTAGACCTAGGTACTGAGCCATATGACTAGAGAAAAGGGGTTTATACCTATTCCCTTATGCATTCGCTCACAATTTCCTGCTCTAAGGTTAACAGATGGATGTTCAGCAAGTGCACAGCAAATGAATAAGCGAGAGAAAAGTCATGGCATGGAAGAGGCTCTTCCTCCTCAGGAAGAGTGTGGTGCTTGGGGGTCCAGGCAGCCCAGCAAGGTTGCAAACCTACCTCATTGCCTCAGCTCTGGCGGGCTTCTAGCCAAAGCCTGGCTTGGCCCCCTCACACCTCTTTGAAGGAATCTGGGTCCTCCCCAGCTGTAGAAACACTCACTCCCAGGCAGGCCCTGGCTTCCCATCCACTCAGGAGGCACAGCCAGGACCCAGCAGATTTGCCAGGAAACTAGCCACTGGGGTGGGGCATTTGATTGGACACCATCTTTACGGGATTATTCCCTAATGAAGCAACAGGTCTCCCCCGACCCCAGATACACAAACACTCTCACTCCTCAGGGGATGAGAAACTGGCACCAGAGCTGTGTTCTCTCGACCTGGCTCCTTAGCTACTCCTCATTCACAAGGGAGGCTTCATTGTGGAGCCAGAGAGAGCCTGGGACAGCACTGCTGGCAGCAGCAGGAAGAGGAAGGCTGGCCTTACAACCATCTTACACGGAAAGTTTATGCTGGGCAGGGTGCAGAGAAGTCATCCGAAAATCCTCCATAGCCCAGTGACAGCATAAAATGGGAATTCCTCCCCAGGGAAATAGAAGGCACATTATAAGATTGTATTTTCCAAAGACAGTATCTCCCCTCCCACATCCTCATCTACAACATAGTCTTGCTACACCACCATCAAGAGGTGGAATCTATCTCCCATCCCCTTAAACCTGGATAGGCTTGTGACTACTTCAACAATAGATTACAGTAGAAGTGATGCTGTCTGGCTTCCAAGGTAAGGTCATTAAAGGCAATGCAGCCACCATCCCATTTGCTAGAAGACTTGCCCTTGGAGCTCTGAGCCATTGCATAAGGAACCCGACTCAATCTGGAGGTTGCCATGATGTGAGGAAGCCCAAGCCACACAGAGAGGCCACTTGCAGGCACTCTGGTTTACAGTTCCAGTCCACAGCTATTTGTGTCTTCCCAGCTAAGGCTCTAGATATCACTGAACACAGACAAGCCATCCCTATTGTGCCTGCCCAAATTCCTGACCCACAGAAGCCATGAGCATAACAAAATGGTTGCAGTCTCACCTATACCATTATGTTCTGGGGGTAGTGTGTTACACAGCCATGGTATCTATAACATACACAACTGGTGTAGGCTCTATACCCTGACAGAGACCAGGCCACATGATTGGAAACCACTGGACCATGTGTTCAGGAAAGCCCACATAGAAAATAAGCTACTCAGAGATGGTGTCACTCCACTAGGCATCTAAGATAATCATAGCGACTCAGAGGTTATCCAACCTAAGCTCATTCACTCTAATACAAACCTTTCTGATCAAGTGAATATGATCACAAGATACCCTGCTGGATGCTGTGGTAGACACAAAGATGACTAACACACTGTCCTTCGTTTCAAATACTGAGCTTGGCTGATGCCAGCACAGAAGCTGCTACATTCTGAGCACTAGAACAATCACAGCCACTCACCAGGCACACGCCAGCCTCAGGACCCTGGCACTCGCCTGTTCTCCCACATGTCTGCTTGGCTCACCCTTCATTTCTTTCCAGTCCTTACGTTATGTTTTCAACGGGGACTCCTGGCAAACCCCATCTCTGGCACATCCTGCTTTACTTTTTTCCACATCTCTTTCACTAACTGACACACTGTACATTTTACTTTTTTTATGCTGTTTATTGTCTGCCTCTCACTCCCAGCTCCATGAGGGTTTAGGAGAGTGCCTGGCACATATTTGCAGAATTAATGAACAAATAAAGGAATGAGTAAGTAAAGGATAAAGAGGTTTGAAGAAAGATAAAGGATCCCACACACCTAGCCTGACTGAGATATGGACGCTGCAAGGTCTAGGGATGGCCGCAGCTTTATCTGGACAATGGCTAAAAGGCTCATTAGGTTAAAATCAGGTCCTTAGATTAATCCTTGTTCCTCTAATCATCTCATCTCTTGGAAGGTCAAGGAAGCAATAAGGAAAATTATCATTCTATCTTCTGTCTTTGATTCTGACCAAGAACAATGAAAGGTTTGTAAAATAGAAGTGAAAGGAAAATGGGAAGAAAACGTTCGCTTCACCTCCAAGTTGTTAAGAATCACGGAAGAAAATGCTAGACATAGACACAAGTCTTACACTTTAACAGAGCAGATTTCCAAGATGTCAGGAATCAAGAGAGGCTGGCTTAACAGGGAAAGAAAACTCTGAATATTAAAACCTGAAGGTTCAGCCATGGACTGTCACCAAGGAGAAGAGAGGGGGGACTGTAGAGGGGTCAGAGTGACATCATGGGACATATGTAGGGACAGAAGTGAAGTCCCTAAATCAGAATGCATACGAAAAAAGTGAGAGGGAGCATGTTGCAAAATCAAGGCCTGAGAAAAACACTGAAGACATCAAAAAAGGCCCATAGAATTATTTTCAGAGCCCAAACCAGGAGAGATCAGGCTGACTGCTCAGGACAGTCACAGATGCCCGAGAGCATTCCACAGCACTCCACTCCTGTGTCAACTTCACCTTTTTTCTCAAGGAGAATGGTCATCTACTGTTAAGTCTGGGTCAAAAATGGTTTATTTGGTCAACAGAAAATCTGTATTGAGGGTCTATTATTTGAGGGACTTCACTAGGCACGGAGGGTCTAGAAACCTCATGGAGCTCATAGTCCAAGGGAACATGGACTCCTGAGTGGTCACCACACGATGTGGCAGGAGCAACCAAAAAAGTACGAAAAAGACAGACAACCCAAAAGAAAAAATGGGCAAAAGACTTGAACAGACACTTCACAAAAGAGGATATCCAAATTGCCACAAAACCACATGAAAAGGTGCTCAATTTAATATCAGGAAAATGCAAATTAAAGCCACTACGTGATGCCACCAGATGCCCACCAGAATGGCTAAAATGAACAAGACGGAAGACACGGAGGATGGGAAGTGATGTGAACACTCACAACTGCTGGTGGGAATGTAAGCTGGTAAGATCACTTTCCAAATGGAAAACCATTTAGCAGTCCCTACTAAATCTCGACCTGTGCATGCCCCACAACCCAGCAATTCTGCTCCTAGGTATATACCCAAAGGACATGCACTAGAACGTTCAGAGCAGCACCATCCAAAATAACCCTCAAAGTAGAAACTGCTCAATAGGTTAGGTGTCCCAGCAGAGGCTAATATGGGGCGGGCACAATAGTAACTTGAAGGAGGAAGACTGTCAATTAGGAAAGGTTCTCCAAAAGGACAACTCCTGAGATAAATCTTCAGGGAAGAGGAGCTGCCTACCCTGGGTGAGATTCAAGCGTGGTGGTGGAAAAATGGACAGAGGCAAGAGGCAAGCGGCATGAGACAGCACGGGTCCCTCGGGGAACTGGCAGCCATTCAGCCCTAGGAGGTGCAGGGAGATGAAGCTGCGTGGGCTGGGGGCAGCGGGGGCCGACTGTGAATGGCCTTACACACCTTGGGATTTAGATCACACCGGCCACAGAGTGAGAGGTAGATTGGAGAAGAATGGTCCGATATAGAGACACTTGAAGTCAAGTAGTCCTAAACTGCTCAAAATGAGTTTAGCGTTGCAGATGAGGTTAAATGCAACTCACAGTCATAAAGAAACTTGAGGTTGTGAAAGGGAACTGCTACCGATTATCTTTGAAGAATGGGAGAGAATAAAAGATGCATAAGAGAAAGATGGAGAGTGACACAGACACAGACCAGAAAAGGTGATCCTCATTTTGGGGAACAGAAAAAAAGTAGAATCCTGGAAACTACATGTCTGAGTCCAGTGGCCCCCTGGCAACATTCTCTTCACATCATTAAGAGGCAGTTCATGAGCACTAAGGAAAGGATCCAGGGACCACCAGTGGCTAGTAGGATTAATGGATTCACTAACGAGACAGGTAACGGTATGTCTGAGTTTTAGCAAGTCTTTCCATGGTCTCAGGACAATGTAAAAATTGTGAGCTGAACACAGAGAGGAGGTGTCCTCACTGGCTAAATAACCTCGTCCGATGGGTACTGAGTGTCTTCATCTTCAGGGACCTCTCTCCTGAAATGCCAGAGAACTCTTCTTTTGGCCCTTTCTAGTATGCTATTTTTTTTTTAATTGTGGTAAAATATACACAATATAAAATTTACCATTTTAACAAGTTTTAGGAGTGCAGTTCAGTGGCATTTAAGTACCTTCACATTGTTGTGTAACCATGACTACCTTCTATCCACAGAACTTTTCATCTTCCCAAACTACAGCTCTGTAGCTAATAAACACTAACTCCCCATCTCCTCTCCCTACAGCCTCCAGTAACCTCTAACCTACTTTCTGTCTCTATGTGTTTGACTACTCAGGGTACTTCATGTAAGTGGCCTCATACAGTGTTTATCCCTGTGTGTCCAGATTATTTCACTTAGCATCATGTCCTCAGGTTTATTCATGTTTTCGTCTGTTTCAGAATATCATTCCTTTTTAAGGCTGAATCATATTCTATTGTATGTATATACACATTCTTTTATCCACTCATCCATCAATGGACATTTGGGTTGGTTACACCTTTTGGTACAGCATGCTATTTTTTGTGAACGGTTTTCAATAGGGCTTAGAAGTCATGCTTCATCCACAATAGAAGGGTTAAAGAACATTTATATGACAGCAAAGCCTCACAAAGATCTCAAACTAGTAGACTTCAAATGTGGATGAGACTCATAATTGTCCTTCCATATCTGCTCTCCTTTCTTCTATAGTAATATAACTTTTAGAAATTTTAGATTGTATTTCCCAGACTCTTGCAACTAAGTGTGGCCAATGACTACATTCTGGCCACTGGACTGTGAGGAGATGATGATGACTGCAATTTCCAAATCATGCTTTTAAAAGGAAGAAGCATGCCCTCTCCTTCCCCTTTTCTCCTATGCTGGCTGGAATGCAGATGTGATGGCAATTGCTAGAGCAGCCATCATGGACCATGAGACGAAAGCTATATGTTGAAGAAGGCAAGGCAATAATATGGAAGGAAACTTTGCTCCCAGCCTGTGGAGCTCCATCATGTAAAGTATGGATCACTTATGCTCAGACTATTACATGGGAGAGAAATAAACCTCTATCTTGTTTAAGCCACGACTATTTGGGGTATCTCCAATACAACAGAAAAATCAATATACTAACAAATATTTCAGTCAATGCTGAGTTATCTAATAAGCAAAATTATGTTTTTGTTTGTTACCGTGTCATTTAGATACAGCTGGTGGATTTCCCCTGAATCTGTAGAGTATGTTTTATGGTCTGACCTTAGAGACCACATGGTGTACCCAAAATTCCCTTGCAAGGGACACTTCATAAAAGCTGAACTCATCCTCCAGAGAAGCAGCATAAATTTTCTATATGGAATGCCCACCTCTATCTGTGCTACTATAGGGAGAACAGCAGCAAAGATTGAATTATTTAATGGCCAAACATTCTTTGGAGCAAACTAGGTTGGCCATCTAGTAATGCAGCAATTCAAGTTGAGAGGGGACTGTTTTAGTAAATGAATGGGAGGTCATCGCTTACAGGTCAATAAGAAGGTAGATTACGGGCATTACTAAACTTTTCCTCCGTACACAAGATGAGCAGGTCTTAGGAATAATACAGACAGTGAGCAGTAATCCCCCATCTTCAAATATGCTGGATGGGTGGGGGGAAGAGGGAAGATGGGGCTCTCCTAGGGGACTGAGCTCTGGATCTCAGGTGGAATTGTGGCCATTATCACATGGCGACCATGGCCCCAACCCTTCTTCAGCATTCTCTAGACAGGAGCCCTGATGGGAACCCAGTAGACATGAGCCACAGCCCAAGAAGGGGCATTCTCAGCCAGCTACATCCATCTCAGAGGAAAATGCTGGGCCATGATAGCATGGTGCCTTGGCCAAGGGTGGGAGAATAAGGGAATGGGAAATTGGTGGCACCTCCTTTTTATCCACTAAATCCAACACATGGCCCAGTATTGAGGGCTTGCTTCTATCGATTCCCACAAGTCCCCATCATCTCGTTCTTCTAGCTGACTCAGGTACCTTCTAGGACAACTTCCTGACCTGATGTGCAAATATTTCACATGCCTTGAGCCCGAGCTCCTTAGCCTCAACAGTTCAGAAAAGTGTTTTCTCGACACCTACACAAGGCCAGTCCTTGTCGGACTCGAACCCTCATCTCTCTCCTCAACTCCACCCCTCTGCCTCTCTTAAGTAGGAGGTTTTTATTATCAGGTTTTCAGAAGGGCTGCACCCTTATTTTTTTCTTCTCTTATAGCAAACTTCCTTACACAAACCAATATTATCGCCTCATGTCCCGCAGGCCAATGTGTGGATGCCACGGGAGCTTCTGCACATCGGCCCTGCAGCTGGGCAGCCCACACTCTGCATCCTTCCTCTAATGGGTTCAGAGAAAGGGTTCGCCACAGGCAACAACCTTAGCTCTCCAGCGGTCAAGCGGTGAGGGCGAGCCCCATCTTTTGAACACCCACTCTTGGAACACCCACTTACTGAAGAGGGAACATGGATTATATTTCCATCCCCAGAACCAAGGAAGCCTGAGCTGCCTTCCAAGACCTTTCCAGATGACCGTATTGGGGCTCGGAGACAACAAGGGGCTCTGGGCACAAGCTCGTGGTCTTGTGGGTGCCACAGCAATGGTTCCAGGCTGGTGGGTGGGTACTCCTGAGCTGTCACAGCCCTGTGAGGAGGCAGGAAGGCCAGTACCAGCCTCCTTGGCCCATTTATCAGGTGTGCACAGTGTCACTCTCTGTCATGGGTGCACTCTAAATCAGAATGGGAGGGCTCTCTCCTGGTTCTCCCCTTCCCCCAGAAAGCCCTATTTCCTCTCCGGAGCATAACTCCCCTCCAAAAAAAAAAAAAAGGAAAATGAAAAAAAGAACCTTGTCTTTACTCTGACCCATGCTCCCTGCTTGGGAGAGAGGAGGAAGTCTTTTTTTGCTCTAAAGGGTTCCACATGGGACTAGTATGGGGCCATGTTTGTTAACAACACTTTGTATGTTTGCAAGCTATAAAGAACAATACACAAATTAATAATACTTTATTTGCTCCCAATTAAAAAACCTGAGTTCGACATCTCCCTGGACCTCGTCCAAGGTCAGGTAGGCCAGGCACCCCCAGGGGATGTTTGCAGAATCCCCCAAAACCCTTCAGCCATTTCTTTGCCCCATTCCCCCTGAAAACACAGCTCTGGATTGCCCCACAGCCTGCCCAGTAGGCAGGACAGGAAGCCCCTTTGCCTTGTAAACACCATGTTGCAAACAGACACTTCCCCAGGCTCCTATGCAGAAGCTGTCACCAGACTGAGAGTGGCTTGTGAGGGGGAGGTTCCCCAGGGCTTCCCCTGTTCTCAGACTTAGAGAACTGCTCATCCTAAATCTGACTGCATTGGAGGGGGGTAAGAGGATTCCCAAGGAGAGGGGTCTCAGCATCTGGAGTTTGCCAGGGGCTCATGGCATCAGAAGTAGCCCAAAGGAGGACATCTGCCTTGTCCTGTACTGGGTGGCAAAGACATGGGTAACTGAAGCCCCTTCAGAGGCCCACAGAAGGCCAGTGAGAGGCCTGAAGGGTGCAGTCCCTGCGGGAAGGACGACTAAACCCCGCAAAGATCTGCGATGGGGGCATTCCAGGCCTCCTCAGTGCTGGCTTCTTGACCAGGCAATCATTCATTCAGCAAACACCAACTGAGCACATCACAATGCAGGCCTTGCTAGGCATTGGGGAGTCAGTGCTGAACAGAATTGCTGGGAAGGTCTCATCAGGAGGGGGAAGAGAGAGGCAAGGACACATGACAGGTCCTGGTGGAACTGGGTCAGGCAGTCTGGCCGGAGGGGAGCGTGAGGATTCGTGGAGAAAGGAGAGGGACTTGACTTTGAAACACAACAGAAGATCAAAGACTTTGGACTTTCCCTCTGGGGAGGGGGGGGGGGGGGGCCATCCCAGGCTCCTGAACATGATGACAATGGAGTTTTCATAAGGAGAATCTCCTGGTGAAGCCAGGAAGAGCCTGTGGCCCGGAGGGCCCACCGCAAGTGTACGGCGAGGAAAGCTGAGCTGGGTGGCAGCGAGGACAACGGGGAAGCAGGAGGGGCGAGAGCCATGGGGAAAGGTCGCAGCAGCAGAACTGGCTGGAGAGTGGCGAGCGAGAGGGATGGAGGCAGGACTCGGAGACGACGTGAAGGGTTCAGCAGAGACAGAAATGGGGAAGTCTGCAGAGGAAGCCTGCTTTGTGGATGCAGAGTCGGGCTCTGCGTATGTTTAAGTGGAAACAGGGCATCCAAGTGAAAATAACCAGCACGTCCTTGGAGACAGGGTTTGAGTGAGGGAGGTAAGCACATCCCAGGACAGCAAGAAGAGCCAGCCGAGGAGCAGGTGGAGGTGTATGTGGGAAGAGCAAGAGCGCCTAGTGGGAGTGATGGGCATCAGATGCTGTCGACGCTTCAAAGACACATGCAGGTTGGGAAGAGGCCATTGGGACCAGCCGTATAAAGCCAATGGCGACCTTGGAGGAAGCCATCCAACAGATGCTCGTGGGCTGGAGATAGTGATTGTGCCATTGTGGTCTGAAGAGGGACTCGCAGTCACGGGGAGTCCTGCCGTACAGCGGGCACCATGAGGAAAGGAGCATGCCCCCCCTCTGCTTGGCCCATCAAAGCAGCTCCTACAAGGCAGGCTTTGACCTCACAGGAGGTCAGAATCATAGGGTCCATTTGGTCCAAGAAGGAACTGGCTCAGAGAGATGAGGAGGTAATTAGGGACTAGGACTAGAGATCACATCTTCTAGTCCCATCCCGCTGCCAGTACATCACACCACAGCCCCCTGCGTTCTCTTAAGCACAATAACAGGCCCAGGAGAGCTCTAAGGCTTTAGTTTTCTCAAAATGAAACTCCCAAGATGTCAGTACAGAAGTGAACACAGAATGCAAGGCCTGTGAAACGTTGGCTTGAAAACCCCAAGAACAAGCGGCCATTAATTCCCAGCTCAACCCGGAGGTTAGGGAGGTTCGCTCTGAGAGCTTATTGGGACACCCACAGAGAAGGTGATTCTGAAGTGGGGCTCAGTTACTTTATTTCACCAGATGTTGGAAGGAGCCACAGGAGACCCCAAAAAAGCCCATGCTCCCAGCACAGGATGTGGGCAAGGATCCAGGGGTCCAGTGAAAGCTACGGGGTCTCTCACCACGGATGGCTACGATTTTCTAACAGCCAAGGAGCTCGTGCTCTGGGGGAACTGGCTCTGCAGGAGAACCGGGGATTGTGAGGGGACTGCCCAGCTTTGGAATTTGTTTTGCTCAAGGCTACTGAACTTCTTAAATTCAAATTATGTTCTCGGAACAACCAATGTTTACAGAACCAGTCCAACATGGCCCCTATGGTTTAGAGAGACTCTTAGAAGTGGTCAACATTCTCACAACTATTGTTCCTATAATATCTGACATTTATTTTCCCTGAATACTTCCCACAATGGGGAACTCATTACCACAAGGCCACCCATTCCACTGTGGATCTGCTCTGAATTACTCTAAGATCTTCCCTATAGTGAGCTGAAGTCTATTTCCTTACAATTTCCCTTCTTTGACCCCTTTTCCATCCTGGAGAATGAATGACTTCCACAGAGCAGGTCTTCAAATATCTGAAGGCAGATATTACTGCTCCCCTGTATCTTCTTAGAGAAAAACATTACCACCTCTCTAATCATTTCATATTATGTCATCACCATCCTGGGTACCTTTCGCTGGGTATGAAGTGGTTGATCAGCTTCTCCACTAAATGCACCTGGAGTTGAACTGCACTCCAGATGGATCTGCCAGCTCAGTGTGGAAATTGGTCTTTCTGTAAGCTGAAGGGCATATAAAGGAAGGACTCATGGGACCTATGGCTGACTGTTGGAAACCACAAATCAAAGACGACTCTCAAGCATCAGCTTGGGAGCACTGAGGTTTATAGGTACATACTTGGGAGGACTGAGAAGAGAAAAGAGAGAAATCTTGGGGAGTGGGAAGCCAAGAAGCCAGCACTGGAGCACCTAAAGACCTAAGCTGGGGCTGGCTGGTTAGCTCAGTTGTTAGAGCACAGTGTTATAGCACCAAGGTCAAGGGTTCAGATTCCCGAATCAACTGACTGCCAAAAAAAAAAAAAAAAAGCCCTAAGCCATTCTTCCAACCTTCAAGGAACAGATCATTCCCCCGTTCTATAAGCTGCCCCAGGGTGCAGGAGAAGAGGAAATGCTTCCCAAATCATTTTGCAAAATGGGTGTATCATATACTAACAGCAGCAGCACAGAAAAGGAAAATAGAGGCCAAACTCACTCAGGAGAACAGATGTGAAAAGCGTAAGGAGAATCACAGCACATCAAATCCAGCACTGTCTTAAAAAACCAAAACACTTCGACCAAACTGAGTTTATTCCAGAAATGCAAAGAGGGCTCAATACGAGGAAGTTAATGACATAATGTGTCACATAAATCTATCACAAGATGAAAGAATACAAGAGTTCCTTATTAGATGCTTTAAAAAGTATTTGACAAACTTAATGTCCATTCGTGCTTTTAAAAATGCTTAGAAAAGAGGAATTGAAGAAAACTCCCTTCCCATGTGGCACTTTACTTCAAGGCACTGGTTGTAAAGAACTGTGACCACATCAGAGAAACACAGCCCCAAGCTCCTGCCAGTCGTTGGGACAACTGTGGCAAAGAAACAGCAACAGCTGCCCCTCGGACTCCTGGACTCCTATTCATGTGAATGGCCACAAACATGCATTTTTCTCTCTCAGTACAAGGCTTAAATCTAATTCCCAGGTTGGGGGGGCAAAGCACAGGGGCTTCTTGTCAGGACTCCACCAGCAAACATACCACCCTTCAATCATCGTGGGAATGGGTTGAATTCAAAATGTCATGAGAAACCCAGAAAGGGTGCATGTGGCGGTGGCTCCGTGCACAGTCAGAGAGCTGGGTCCCCTGGCACACCACCTTGAATTCTCAGCAGGGAGTCACCAGCAGCGTCCTCTGCATGGTTTTCCTCCCATGCAGAGTTGTGCTGGGGTTATCCAAGAAATGCAGAGAGAAAGTCAGATTTTCTAGAACAGGAGTTATCAACCCAGGTTCCTTGGTGGACTGCAGAAGTCTGAGAAGACCCTGGAATTGTATGCAAAACTTTGAAAGAGTGAGAGAGAGAGAGACTGTGTGTGTGTGTGTGTGTGTGTGTGTGTTCATGTGCACATGTGTGCTTATGGGGGGTAATCTTAGAAGATTACAAGCTCTCTGTTGGCAAATTATTTTCATCCGTTTTTCAAAGGGGCCCACTATCTAGAGAGAGTTCAAGACTCTCCTCGAAGAGCTGTAGGTATAGATGGGCTCTAACTAATGCAGAGAATACAACAAAGAGGTTGGCTACCTCGGACAGGTTGGGTGGAAGTGGCTGTGTGAAGATTTGCCTGACAAGAGCCCAAACCACCATCCCATGCAGAGACAAATGCTCAGACCCAAAACCCAGTGATACATCTGCCTAGACCTCATGGTTCTGGGGAGGAGGGGGGCAGCTTCGGATTAAGAAGAAGGATGTGGGAAGTGACTTCTTAGATACAGAAAATCAGGATCTAGGTTTCTGTCCCCTACAGGAACCACGGCTCCTAAGAGGGACAGAATGAAGACCCAGCAAACAATGCAGTGCAATGTTTTGTGGATGGGGACTCCCCTAGCTATTGATGGAGAAACACAAATGCAGGGGATGCCTGAGCAGGATGTGCTCTCTGGTGATGGGCAGTGAAAAGGAAGAGGGAGCCCCTCCCATAATAGCATTCATGACCTCAATGTCCATAAGCTGGACCTTGGAGTAGGGAGAGGGATGGGGAGCGTGGGAATGAGCCCCTGATCTTCGCCAGACCCAGACCCAGGTACTTGCCAGCAGCTACATCTTTCATTATCACAGGAGAGGAAGGCCACACACCCCAGAGTTGTTGAAATGTATGCCTGAGAGAATGCACCCAGAGAGTCCTTAGCAAGCGTCTGCTGAATGTTAGGTGTTATTATTATTGTCATTATTGTTTTATTTCATATCTCTCAAGTCTCAACTCAAATATGACTTCTTCAGGGAAGCCTTTCCTTAACCCCCAAACTAGGTTAGACTCCCTTTCCATAATCTCACAGCATCCCATAATTCTCACGATTGTAATTAAACAATATGTGCGTCGAGTGTCCTGCCCACAAGAGTGGGAACGATGTCTGTCTTGCTTGGTGTCCTTAGAGCCTAGGCAATGCCTGGCATGCACAAGGTGTTCATGCGAGAGTGCTGAGCAAATGAGTCACAGGTGAAGCAGAGGCTGCAGAAAGCATTGAGTGCCACACCAGTATCTTATAGAAACTGACACCCAGAAGGGCCCCCAGACTTAGCCCAGGTCGCAAAGCTAGGAGTGGAGGAGTCAGGCAGAAACAAGGCCCCCTGACCCCTTGCGAGGCAGAAGCCTGGAAGCCACCTCCAGCCCTCACACCCCAGCCCTGCCCCCCATGAGGAAACCACACAGCTCATTTGCCTAGGTCAACAACAGCAACAAGAAGGCTCCAGAGGACACGAAAATGAAAAGCACACCACTCCCTCCTGCCCCCACCCCCTGCCCCCACCCCGTCCTGTGTTCAGGCAGTATCTACTGCTGGTGTGCCTATGAGATCCTGGGGAGCTTCATGGTGACAGCTTGATGCCCTGGGGAGCATCAGGTAGCTCTGGTGAGCAGGCCATAGATGTGCCAAGTCAGACCTTGTAGGCCAGGGTGGTCAGTGCCATGGTGGGAGGACACAGAGGGCACAATGAGGACAGGAGGGGGGGTGGGTAGTGCTGTGGGGTGAAGAGGGGGGTTGGGGAAGAATGCTAGAAGATGAGGCTTGAGCCAGGCATTGGAGGAGGAATTTGCAGTTCACAGGCAGGTGGAGGAGGGGAAGGGCAATCTGGAGAGATGGAACAGCACATGCAAAGGCACAGAGGTCTGCCTGAGCTTCAGGAGATGAATCAGGAGGGGTGAACCTGTGCTAGGTGGTGGGACATCATGCTAGCCAGTTTAAGGGGTGTGAGCTTTCTCTCGAAGGCAATGGCAGCTTTGCAGGGTTTGCAGCTGAAAAGCGACTTGCTCAGATTTGTTATCTCACATCACCACGGACAGACACAGGAGAGAGTCTGGAGGATGGAGGCAGGGTCTCCCATTAATGCCAAACTCTAAAGCCCAAAGTCTAGCACCTCCATTGGTAGGCTCAGTCGACTCAAGAAGGACCCAGTATCTGCTCTGTGCCATGAAAGTCACCCACTTCTTCCCATTCATCTGTCCCCACCCCCCCATGGGTGTACCTTGCTACAGCTATGTCTCACTTATCCAGAAACCACTTAACTGATAACCTCAACTATCCAGAACCTAGCTGCTAGCCTCGAAGCAAGCAAATCAACAAACAAAAACACCTGTGGATGACCATAATTTACGCCCCAAATGTCGTGCCCTTCAGGGCATGCACTTGACTCCCATAAGAACATGCAGGCTGCCACGCAGTCTTGGTCACCTCTGGTCAAGAGCAGAGGCCAGAGTCAGCCAAGCTCTGGCACTTTCTAGCCACGTGGACTTGGCCCTTAGTTTCCTCATATGTAAAATGGGAGCAATAGTTGTAGCCACCTCAGAGTGTGGCCATGAAGATTAAAGGCCATGAGGTTCTTAGCACACACTCAATACTGTGAAATCACAGGCAAAGAGCAAAAGGAAGGACAAAACAGAATGGGCTGCAAATACGTCCTGAGGGGACCCAGGGTACAAGAGACAATGGCAGGCTAGAAACATTTGATAAAATTTTCAAGAAATCATTAAATCATATCCAATGTGCTATATTTATAAAGGCAAGCAACATATTTTACAAAAATTTCCTTTAAGTCTAGATATAATGAAAAGTTGTGGTGATTAGAAGGTAGAGCTGCTAGAGAAGGTAATGTATGCAAATTACGAGAATGACATAATTCTGTGTGTAGCTGTGTACCTCTAAAGATACCCCAAGTCCGTAAAACACACATTGTATTTAACAGAATCTAAGATGCCCTCAATTCTACAAGGCACTGTTATTTCGTGTGCCACTAAGGAAGAAATACTGCTGCCTATTCTAATGTTAAGATGCCATAATGGCAAGATGTACCTTGATTTCAGCATCGCTAAAATGTGAAAATACATACATCTTCCAATTAGTGAAATATCTTAAGGTATAATATGTGTTTGCTTTGGGAGTGTATTGTCTTCCCTTTGGGCAGAAGTCAGAAGTAGTCTTTCCTTTGCCTCGACCCCCACCTATGCCAGAGGCTCAAAAATCAAACTAAACACCTCTCCCTTGACCTGCTGGTGATCACTTTATCTTGCCCCTCAAGAAGATTCCTCTCTTAATAAATCGATTTACACTTTCAGCCCATCAGCTGAGGCCAAAAATGTCTTCTGGCTCACCAGGGTCCTGTGGGGTCAGCCAGCTCAGCCCCTTGGGGTGAGCCTCTTCCAACAAAGGCCGAGTCAGCACAGCTTGATTGCTCAGCTGAACCTAAGCTGGGGCTTCCAAACTCTAGGCTGCCCACGGTAGAGGCTACTGGCTCTCCTCTCACTTCTCAGCCAGTGGCCCCCCAGTCAATGACACCTGGGATTGCAGAGCAGCCTCCAGCAGCCAGCCTCCTCCACAGCCTCGACCCTTGACTTTGCATCCTGCCACCAGCGACCCCAAACACGCTTGTCACCCAGTGCCACCAGTTAGCTTCCCCTCTATTATTCTTGAAAGAAACAAAAAGCAGTAAGTGGGAGAGAGGAAAGGGAAACAGGGAGGCAGAGGTGGTCTGCTTCCACTGCTCCTAGGGGAGTGAGAGTCATCTGTCATCCCCCCACCTAAGCTGGAGGTAAGATGCGGGGGGGTTCTTCAAACCCCAATGAGGCCCAGCACACAAAGGCCCCGGGCCTTCCCACCCCCACAGTCCTGAATAGTTATGCTTAAAAAAAGCAGGGGAGGGTACACCTAAGCAGAAAGAGAGAGTTTGACCATCCAAAACTGCCTTCTTTGTCTTCCACAGGCCCCTCAGTAAAGATCCACACCACTGAGGCCATGCTGAGGAAACCAGGAAGCTTGTGACAACCTGTCTCTCATTCCACAAACGTCCATGGAGCATCTCCTGTGTGCAGCGGCTCTCACCGCACTTGCCTCCTTCATCTTCCGTACAGGCCTGTAGGTCAGTGTTGGAGCCCATTTTACAGATAAGAAGACTGAGGTCAGGAGAGGGGCAGTAAGATGCCAAAAGTCACACATTACACATGGTTCCCAAGCAATGGCTCCAGCGTCATCAATTAAAGAGCTTATTAACAGTTTCCAAATATACAGACTCCACCCCTGGAGGTTGCGCGTCAGGGCTGGGGTCTGGAGAATCTGGGTTTTAACAAACACTCCAGGAGAGCCCCAAGTGTGGTCAGCTCTGGGAACCAGTGCCCTACCAGGTGGCCCGAGGGCAGGAGAAAGGAAAGTGTGGATGAGAAGATACAGCAGCCTGTGGGATGGAGCAGAGCGATCCAGAAGGGGCCTTGGAGGCAGACTTGGCCTACTTTTAGCCCTCATTTTGCCTAAACCCACCCCTCCTCTCTGCACCGAGGCTTGTTAATTCACTTTATACCACATCCTGCTGCTTTCATCTCGCCTTCCTTTTCCCTCTGAACAATCTCCTTCCTCCTACTGACCTGAACTTCTTGTGTATTTACCCCAGGCCTGGGATGGGCCAGCACGCAAGAGCTTGTGCGCGCGCGCGCACACACAGACACACACAGACACACACACACACACACACACACACACAGTCACGCGGGGCACCCAGTGTGTAAACACGGATCCTCCGACAGCACAAAGCGAGCTATTCTCTAGAACAGCAGCCCCTGTCTGGGGCCCACGCTCACTAGCAGGGTGCAGGCTGAGGCTCGACGGAGGGTGCCTTAGACGGCATTCCCACCACTCCCAGGTCCTGATGGCAAAGGACCCCTGATGCCAACGCTCACCGGGAGAGTTCCCAGCGGGAGGGGACAGGCTCCTCGATCCCACGACACAGGGCGGCCTGTGACGGAGGCAGGAGGCTGCGGACACCCTCGGCCGCATAGAGGCCTCCAGCAGTGGCTACCTAGATAACGATGGCCAGTCCCCGGGACGCCCCTTCTGTCTCCGGGATTATCTGGAACGCGGGTTTGCGGACCCGGTGCCTCCGCGCGGTGGACCCTATGCATGGAGCGGGAAGACAGCAGGATCTGTCCAGCCTACCCGCTGCAGCCGCTGCTCTCGGAGCGCACCGCTCCCCGACGGTCCCCAGCCTGCTCCGGCTCTGCCTTGAGCTCCCCCTCGTCCCCTCCGCGCCCGCCCCGGCCGCCCAGCCACACACCTGCAGTCCCCGCCGGGCGCCGAGCCCCTCTTCAGCGGCGACCCCCTGCAATCCGGGTGACGGTCGGGACCACCGCGCCCGGGCTGGAGCCGCGCGGCACGTCCCAGCATCTGCTCGGGTTCGGCTCCCCGGGCGGGCTGGGGGCGGGGCCACCGGGGGCGGGGCCTACTCCAGGGAGGGGCTGGGCGC